>NC_091543.1:16147500-16357500 GCF_030788295.1 Drosophila virilis
AATTACTGGAACGGCGCCTGAACTTTGTCCTGCACTTACCTCCTTATTAAATGATCGATTGATCAATCCATCAATTGCCCAATCGCAATATCTTTGTGTTCCTTTGCCGCATCAATCTTGCGGCATAAACCCGCTGCAGTGGCCACTTGGCAGCAGACCTTTTATGCCATTTGCATTCGCTCTTGCAGCCGAATCCGAGAATAGTCGGTCTAGGCGCCTTGTCATTAAATTTTATATACTTTCCCATTTAGAACCGAATATGTTGTCTTTTAGTGTGCCAGAAAGGGTCAAGACTTGTTGCCAAGAATTTAGTTGACCAAATGACTCAAAATAAGTTGAAATTCAATTTTAATTTAATAATATGTGTCACATTCCATCAGGCGGTCCGCCTGACGGGAAACCAGGTGAAAGGGTTAGGCAAGGTTTGTTAATGCTAGACGAGAGCTGTTGTTGGCTGAAAGCTGTGGGTGGACTTTCCTTCTAGTCAAACTCCTAATAAGGCGTTCTCTGTCGAGTCAGTTGCATAAAGACTTCAGATCTAGAACTAACTTGTAACTGAGCATTCGATAAGTGAGTGTGTCAATTGCAATAAATGTAAATTAGACACACACATAATACAATACGTGTGCGTGTGTGTGTTTGGGTGTGTGTGTGTGTGCCGCAGCACATAAATCGTTTGGCCTGGCTTTAATGTGCGTCCTCGTTTGGCACTCTCAGCCCTTTGGGTGCTTTCTAATTGGCCAACTGGCCAGTTGGCATGCATGAGTCATTGACCAACTGAGCGCTTGCCGGACTGACTTATTGACTAACTGACTTGGCAGCATCCCTCAATGTGAGCTCTCAATAATGCGGCACTGCGTCTTTGGATCTTATTGGGCTCGTTTGCAGCTCTGTTTGGCTCTGGTTCTTCGGCAATATGTTAGCCATTTTATGACAACGCCCACCAGCATGCCCACGCCCATATGCATATGAATGGCAGAACATGCCATGAAAAAGGAAAGCATTGCAAATCAATAAACGGCCACACACACACACACACACACACACACACACACTGACACACACACACCAAAAATCCAGATATTGTGCGAGCCAAATGGCAGCTGCCGGCGCCAAATCTCCGCCAGCTTTTCCATGAGGACCAGGTGTAATCAGCATTTGGATATATTTATGGGCTTCTGTTGTCGACTCCTTTACGAAATGCATGTGCTGGCAAATGCCGACTGCCGACTACCGACTGCAGTTGTATATTTGATAACAGCAGGTGACATTTGTCAGTGCCGCTAAGTGCCGCCTGCGGTGGGGCAAATGGCAGTGTGGTTGGGTGCAGGGGGACCGCTGCTTGGGCCTAATAGATATGTACAGCATTGCTGGCGGCATTTCAATTTAAGTTGCCACGTGTCACCAGCGCACACAATCCACACTGACACTTGAAGCACGACGAGCAAAAAAGGAAGGCAGAGAAAAAAGGACAAACTTGCCCCACCTGCCGCAGCAAATGCCGCACACTTCTGCTGCCATTATCAGGCATGGCACGGCTTAAGCCGGCCCTTTTGTTGGCACTCTCCTGGTTTATGGCTGCTTAGGCGGGCTGCCGCATCGATTTACGGCAAACTTGCCACACAAAATGAGCTCTGCTTTTAGGCGCCCCAGACGCCGCATACATACTATACAAGCAATTCAAATAAAACGCAAGCAACGCCCAGCAGGTGGCGCCATTGCCACCGCCCGAGACGCCGCCCGAGACACCACCAAAGGCCACACAGTCCTTACCTTAGCCTCTGGCCTTAATGCCAGCTGACGTTCAGCTGATATAAAACTTAATTAAAGAACGACCTTAAAGCTCCGCAAACGCTCAACCGTAACCATTTAAAGCTTAACATCGAATTCACATCACAGTTGAGCATTTACTTATTATTCAGGCTTGGACTAAATGAAATACGGATAGGATAACTACTTTTAACTAACTACTTTAAGCTAAATAAAAATAATTCTTTTTTTAAGTACATATTACAGTCTACGATTTTTTTTAACACTTTAACATGCATGCATATATGTATATCTTTATGTATATAAAAAAGTTTTAGATTCCCAGGATTATGTAAAGTACAAAAATAAACATAATTAAATTTAAATTTCGTAATTTAAAAAATAAGTATTTTTTAAATATTTCTTTTAAACTTATTTCATATATTTGTTAAGACTAGAAAAGAATCTTCCTTCATAAGTTTTGTTTCTCGTTAGATTGTTTTAATGAGAGTTTCGGTAGATATAATTTTGATTTAGACGATCTTTCTTTTTCTGTAAATATTTGATTAGGCTCGAGGGTCCTAATTCTATAATATATTATTATACACATATAAATAATCCCATTTTCATAATATATATTTAGTGACTCGCTTTTTCAAGCATCAACCAAAAATTACAAGAGTTATATACCCAAAATTTAGTATGTGGAAAATTGTATAACATATGCAAGCTATAAATATTGCACACTTTAAATAAATTCATCATAGAGATAGTTGTAGAGTGCAATCGAAACATGTAACCTATTCTTAATTGTATTTCTACTTCAGTTGACAACTACCAAGAGTCCTATTCAAATTATGTAAGCACCAACAAGGCATCAAAATAATACTATATTTATGTTTAACTAAAATGTTTTAAAAATTTAGTCCCTAATATGCAATTATGAGTAGAAGTCTTTAATGGTTAACGACTGAGCACAGCTGTGCGGGGCGGCAGGCAAATCACATTTAACAAGGCAATTAAGTGGCTGGGTATTAGAGTCGTGACAAGCAGGAATCTCAAAAGGTTGCCCAATGGGCCGCCTGAAAGATGTCCTTTTTGCCTTTGCGTGCTGCCAACAAAGCCACTATACTTAGAAGCAACAAAAGTAACAACAACAGCAGCAACAACAACAACAACAACAACAACAACATTCGCAGCAACAACAACTGGCAACTGGCAGCTGGCATGTGATGTCTGACCTTGAAATTTATAGCTTAATATAATAAAACGCCCAAAAGTATGCAATGTTAAAGTGAACGACGCCATTTCTGGCAGCCGCAACGCAGCCATTTTCTCTTTTCCCGCCATTCCCGATCTTTTTATATACGAAACTAAAACGCAATTCAGCTGGCCGCAGACCCACCCTCCCCTTAGGGAAAAAAGGAAATGAAATATTAATAACAATAAAAGCAACAAGAAGGCAAGAAACCAAAACCAAACCAAACCAAACCGAAAAAAAAAAACAAAATCAACACAATAGATGAAAATAGCATAAAAAGCACGAACATTTGTCCGATGCATTGCAGGTTGCGTGTATCGCGCCCCACTCTCAGGCAGCCGACGTGGCTCATTTCACGGTTAAATATATTTTTTTAATTTTATAATAAAGTTCGTAATACTAATTACCAGGCGCAAGTCGGAATCGAACCAGTTTATAAATAAAGCAACGCTTAAATGGATGTGTTGGTTAAATAATTGAATACAATCGCAATTTTGTTTTTTAACTTAAGGGGCGAGATTATTAACTCCGCGCGGAGATATGACGATAACATAAATCCGCTGGAGATATGACGCTTGAAAACGACATATCTTACTCCGCCGCTGATTATGGTGACAGTATGACGTTTGAAAACGACATAACTCCCGTTGAAAATAATGAAATTTATTTAACAAAAGATAAGTGTGCTACCTTGAAAGGCAACTAATCAGAAATTAAACTAAAAATAAAATAATTAATGACAAAACATATCAAAGAATTAAAGATAACTTATAAGGGGTGAGATTATTATCTCCGCGCGGAGATATGACGATAACATAAATCCGCTGGAGATAAAAACGACATAACTCCCGTTGATCATGGTGAGATTATTATTTTTTTTTTTTAGAGTTGAAAAAAATGAAATTTATTATAAGATAAGAGTGCTGCTACTTTGCAAGGCAACTAATCAGAAATTAAACTAAAAATAACAAAATAATAATTAATGATAGAACATAACAATGAATTAACTTATAAGGGGCGAGATTATTAACTCCGCGCAGAGTTATGACGATAACATAAATCCGCTGGAGATATGACGTTTGAAAACGACATAACTCCCGTTGAGCATGGTGACATTATGACGTTTGAAAACGACATCATGGTCAGATTATATTTTTTTGCTTGTTTTTTTTTTAGAGTTGAAAAAAATGAAATTTATATAACAAAAGATAGGTGTGCTGCTACCTTGAAAGGCAACTAATCAAAAATTAAACTAAAAATAACAAAATAATTTATGATAGACGTAACAATGAATTAAAGATAACTTATAAGGGGGAGGTTTGATAGGGTGATACTGGGGAGATCATCTAAATTTATTTATGTCAAGACCCGGTTCAGGAGGTCTTGAAGGTGATGGCGTTTAAGTCTCCTCCTTACTCTTCTACGGTGACAGGGAGTATTTAGGCGTCTAGCTAAACAGTTTGGATGAGCTCCTAGCCTCTCCGTGTATTTTGGATTCTGTTTTCTAATTTGGGCACCTTAAGGTCTTCAAAGTCTTAGCTTGTAGCATATCGCAATTTTAAGCGTTAGAAATTAATTTGTTAATGTTGCCAGTTGGTGGCACCAATTTCGATTTCAGATTAAAGAGGGAAAAGATTTAAGCTTTGCCATTACAGCATTTTTAGCTGACGCCGTACTATGTGATTATCGTGGATTCAAGTCAGTCCTGCGTTGATTATAAGTGTTGTATATATTAACCAATTAATTTTGGAATCTAATTAACTTTATTCTTGTTTATATTCTAGCTCTAATTACAGTTCTCTCTCATCTCGCTCACTTTGATTATCTTCTTTCCTGCTTTTAGTCGTCCAAAGGAAGTCTACTTTTTATATAAAAGTCAGTCTGTGCATATTTACATACATATTTGTATAAAAAAAGGAATGCGAGGGAAGGCAATTCAGACCTAAGCATGGGTTATTTTTTGGGGTCTACTTATGTTTATATTAATTGTTAGCATTTATACCAAATAAAAATGATTTACATAAAATAATCGACTTCAGCTGATTTATTTGTAGCTAAATTACATGCTAATATGTAAAGCTTGTATTACAAGTATATGACCTTTTCCATTAGCTACATTTGGTATATATGACGTCACAATTGTGACACAGCACCACACACACACACACACATGAGCTCAAATATATATTTTATGTATATATATATATATATATATATATTGCTATTTGATGTGCAAATCTAAGCGGCGCCAGTAAAATGCTAGACAAAATGGCTGAGGCGCAGTTCGCAAATAGACCCCCCCCATACACACACACAAGCACTCGCACACACACACACACACACGCGCACACATAGATTTGTAAACTGTCAGTTTTTGGCACACTCAAGAATTAGCAGCAAGTGCAAAATGTTGCGTAGTCGCAAACTTCTATTTTGTTACTTTGAAGGCCACGTTGCGTATGCGCAATATTTTTGATACAACGCCGCGACACTGCCCGCGGGCATTTGCAAAGTTTTTGTTGTTGTTGTTTTTGTTGCTGTTGCTTGGCAAGTTGCTAAGCTCGCAATGCGACCGACTTGTCAAATAACAAGTTCTTAATTAATGTGCCAAATGAGGCCAAACCGCGAGCAGTTTTAAAATAGGCTGCGATTGCCACATTGTAAAAGAAAAGCTGCAACAACAATTACAACAACAGTGAAAGATAAAGGCAATAGCAACAGCAAGTATCTGCGGTCAGACAGCAGCGACGCATGCCACTTGCAACTTCCGCTTCCGGTCGACGGCGTAACAAGACACAGAAAGAAAACTTAAAAAGAAAAAAAAACGTTTCACTTGGAGTTTGCCGACTGCGCTATTATCCGTTCATCATGTTCACCTGATTGGCACAGGTAAAGCTATTTTCAATATGGGCCTCTAAGTCAATCAACTTAAGCCCTACCCGCCTTAAGCCCTTTTCGGTGTTGGGAATAGGCTTCAAAATGAATCAATAATTATTACGCTTAAAGAAAGTGAAAGCTGAAGTAATAAGGCCTGAAACCAATATTCCCGCATGCCGCTGGGGAATAGTGTATTGGGTCAAATATAAAAACAACATAAAAAAATCGATACGAAAATGATCCGAAATTGCCGCAAATAGTCGCTGGTCCCTGAGGCTTGTTTAAGGTCCTGACATTTTCGGACAGAGCTCTTGAAATTTATTAGGCTTACGGAACAGCAACAAGGACACACGGACACACACACACACACACACACAAACCCATACATACAGCCAGGAGGCGCTGGATATGGACAAAATGTCTTGCATTTTCTTACAATTTTCATAGCTGCTTCTTGCCCTTTTTTTGTAGATCATTAGCATTTAGCTGACTCTTTTAAATGAATGCTGTGTAATTAGTTTTGCCGCCTACTGACGTCGACAGGTGGCGCCAGCGTATACAAACTGCCCAACGAACGCCGGCTGAGTGAGAGAGCAACAGCATGAGAGTGAGGGAGATGGGCGGGCCAAAAGTTGCATGCCGTTATAATTAAAATGCGACAGAAGAAAAAATTTGTTCGCAGATTTAATATAATTATAATGAGTGTAATTATGCAAGACAAGGGGGGCAAGGCAGGTAAAAAGGCCACAAAAATCAATAGCATAAGTCAAGGCACTCACACCAGCACACACACACACACACATACAGGCGTGGTGTCTTGCAGGCAGCTGTCTTCCTTTTTGGCTGGCGTCGTTAATAAATTTTCCATAGCATTTTAGTTGGCTCTTTTCTACAATTTTTATGGCCACAATAAAATGCAAGTTACCGGCTGCTTTCAGGCCTGGCGACAGGCAACTTGTTTCTCACTCGGCCCCAGTCGATGGCAATTGGGGGCAGGGCGTCTGGGGGCAGAGTGCTTGGGGGTTGTGTAAGTGTAATGCGCACGCCATCCAGGTACTAGAGATGGCCGACGTCAGCTGTTGCCCGTGGTCTGTGCGTGTACTATATAGTGAGATATCTATACTATATCTATATATATCTGTACTATATATATCAAGAAGTTATAGCATTTCAAAGTCAGACCATGTTACTCTATATGTTCATAGTCAAAAATATGGGTTGTAAATATATAAGTATAAAACAAAGAATTTCTTTGTTTAACTTGAATATACATTTTTATAGGACATTATGATTTGGTTTTGTATTTCGCTGGAATGACACTTTATTCATATCATATTAGTCTATTTCTCTTTCTCTTTCAATATTTCGAAATATTCCTGTAGAATTTGAACTCTCGGCCACAAGGCTTAGTTTGAACCAGCAATAAATTGTTGCTGATGCAAACTCGTGTTTATCTTTCTTCAAGGTCTGTCCATGTATTTGATAATCAAATATTCATAAATTTAATAATCATATGTTTGTTTATTGTTTGATAATATCTGAGAAATTGAAATATTAAACCAATTGTTGGGTTTGGGTTCTAGACAACTGGTTGACGCCGGGACTGCAGCAGTTTTTAAGGCCAATTTATGTGTGTTTTTTGGGGTCGCTTTTGTATTTATTACATTTCAATATTTGGCATGTTGTTCGGTGGTTCGTGTCGCAAACTTTTGAAATTAGGCAGCCGGCAGCGGGCGTAGGGTGAGCAGGGTGAGCCGGGTGAGCAGCCGGGGTAAAGGCATTTTCTTGGCTTGCATAGCCGGCGCCGCTAAGTATGCAACGCCGTTTCGTGTTAAGTCATAATTAAATGAAATTCAGCTGTTTTTCTGTGCATGAAAATGTGCTCGGGCGTGTGTGTGTGTGTGTGGCACAGAGGGGGTTGCACGGAAAGGACTGTTGGGTCTGCGTGCTGTCGCTGCATTTGTGAGCATTTTTGACTGCCCTTCAGCAAAGTTGTTGACTCCCAGCTAAAGAGGGGTGTGGCATATTGAAACCAGAATACCAAATTACAACAAAAAATGTACGGCAATAAAATACAAAAAAAAAAACAAAATAAATAAAATATTGTTACCATGCATGAGCGGCATCCAATTAATGTTGAAACTCAAATTATTGGGGCTTTGATTGGATTAGCCTGGGCGTGGCACAAATATTTTTGCACCGGCTCATGTCAGCTCCTAAAGGTCCTTTGCTTGCACAAATTTATCGAGCTTCTACATACAACATACATATACATATACATCATGTATGTAACATAGTTTTAACTAAAATAAAAGTTAGTTTGGACTTTTGAGCACAGAGAATGTTTTTTGTAACTCGGCGTAGAATTAATTTCCTTTCACATTTGTTTGAGTTGATGACATGTTTTTAGTCAAAATTTAAAATCTACATCATAACTAATGTTGTTAAAGGTTGGTCATATATAATCATAATATATATATACAATCCTTGACTTTTCGAATGTAGCTATTTTTCAGCTGTTCTCCGTTTGACTCTATTTGTATTTCCTTCAATTTTCGAAATCTTTCTATAAGCTAATATTTTCTTTAAATAATATTATTTACATACTTTCTTCAATCTTTCAATTCTTGGTCCCTTCTGCAATTTTCTAAATTTTCTTTAAAACTATTCCAACTCAACATTATTTTAATATGTGCTTTCTTTAGTATTCTAAATATTTCATTAAGATTATTTGCTTTAATTTTGTAAATTTTTAAAATTAAAATTAAATTAAAATTTTTTGAATCCTTTTCTTATCTCTCTTTATACAATACAGCCCAACTTTCTGGTCTTTAATTATATTTCTGTACTTATTTTAAGTATGTGATTTGTGCCTTGCTCACGCTTTTAACAGACCACATTTCATATGTTATTATTTTCTTCCATATCAGACTGAGGTGGACTGAGAAGATTCTCCAATACATTAATCTATAACTATATGCATTTATACTAGAATATAAGCTATGAAATAGAGTTGCGATATCCTGTTATAATCAGAAAAAAATTTTATACAAAATAAAGTAAAACTTTTAAAACTCAACTCCCGTGTTGTTTTTGTGGCAACATTTGCCAGCAATCCTTAAGCTTGACGCGATGCGTCGGCTCTTAGAACCGGCAACCAGCGTCGCCCAACATCATAATCATTATGAGGGTCATGATGATGAGCTTGGGTGGTTGTGAGCTGGGGCTGAACAACTGAACAGCTGTTCGTCTGATGTTTGATGCCGCTCTGTCGGCTAACAGTGGTGCCAGCTGTCGGCTCGGTTGGAGAGTTGCAGCCGCTGTTAGCAGCTGTTGTTGTTGCCGCTGCTGCTGGTGCTGCTGCTGCTGCTGCTGGTTGTGGCACCTGCGCCTGCGCCATTGGAAGCGGCTAAAGGCTTGTCACATGTGTTTTGGCTGCCTAGAAAACATCGCATGTTGCTTCCAATGTGCCACAAAAGGCGCAAGCAGCGCCAGTGGCAGCGGCAGTGGCAGCGGCAACAACAGCAACAACAGCCACGAATTGGAATGTTGCGCACGACGTTAGACGACAACGCCATAACACCGTGCACCCTGCAGTCTCGTGCGGCCGAGCAGCGAACAGCAGAGCAGAGCACCAACTGAGACAGCCAGCCAGCCAGTTAGCCCGTCTGTCAGTCGGTCAGTCAGTCAGTCAGCCTGTTTGTCAGCCGAGAGTAAGAAATTCTTGTGAGCAACTGCCAAAGTTTAAATGTTAAATTGTTTAAAACATTTGCCAAGTGCGTCGCGTGTTCGCCTCAGAAACTTGTGGCAATCAATCAATTAAACCCAAGCCCCAGCAGCTGCCAAAAGTGGGCGGCGGCCGCAACCCAAAACTTTTACCAACCTGTCCAGACGGCGACGCCTCATTGACAGTAACAGAAATACAAAAACAAAAAAAAAAAAAAGAAAAAGAAAAACTACATATATAAAACAAACAAAAAATAGAATAAAAATCAATATCCGTCTAAAGTTTATTTCGGCCTTAACTCAAATGAAACTAGAAGTTGCACAGCTAAGCAACAACAACAACAACAGCAGCAGCAGCAGCAGCAACAACAACAATCAGAACAACAACAGCAGCATAAACACTATAAACAACGATTACCTAACTAAATTGGACAGCGCCTGAGAGTGCAGTTTATAAACATATAAGCAAAAAGAACAAAAAAACAAAAAACATTCAATTAAAGTTACTAAAATATTTACAAAGAAAACCAATAAAAACTCACGTATAAATAACAAATTATTTGCACACAAAACTGTTAAAAATACAACGTATTACTATTTTCCAATAAACATTCCTCAACTATTTAGGTAAATTTCCCAAACTAAAATAAATAAGTTACACAAATTGGCCAAACAAAATAAATATATATATATAAATACATATATATATTTAAATATTTACCAAATTATACGCAACTTTATTAACGCTTGATGCCAATCTGCAGTCGCTTTCGCCATAAATAAACTATATTAAATAAAATAAAAAATATATATAAATAGAAACATTAACAAATACGCCTATTAAGTTTGTCTGATAAAAAAAAAAAACAAAAAACATAAAGAAAGTCCATTTTGAGCAAAGTCAACTCAAACTCTAAACATTTACACAAAAACGCCAAACAAATTTTGAGAAAAGCTTTATAACAAATATAATAAATTATAATATATGTTAATATAATATATTTAATGCAAATGCTGAAAACTGAAACAAAAAAGTTGCTCCATCCATAGTGCAAAGTGAAGTTAAACAAAAAATATATATGCTTTCTTAATCAAATAAAAAAAAAAAATTAAAAAAATACAACTTATAAAGGTAAGTTAACAACAGATTAGACATAAGTTACGTAAGTTGAAAATAATTTAAAAAAAAATTAAATAAGTAATTAAATTGATAATTGAATAACTAATTTGACTAACAACCAAATTAAAAATTAATATAAAAATAATAATTTAAATAAATAAATAAAAATCAAAAATTAACCTATATAAGATACTTATTTAAAAAATAATTAAATGAATAATAAATCTAATAATAATTTAAAAAAGCAAATAAATAAATAATGAAAAGTAATTGATAATAAATACAGATTACTAGTATTAAATTAATAATAATATAAAATACTAATTAGATACTCATAAGTATAAAAAGTTGTAAAATTAGTGATTAAGTAGTTAATCAGTAGTAATAATATATTGTTAAGCATAATTGTATACCAAAATATTCATATTTATCGCACCAGATTATCAAGTAAAACTCATCGGTAAACAGGAAGTTAAGTCAACTGAGCGAAATTGAGAGCAATTTTTTGGGTCTCATTGTGGCATGTTCAGTTCGAAGATAAATTGCGCTTGACAGCGGCAAGCTGTTGGACATGTCGTCTTCAAAATTCAACGGTTGATTGGACGCACAGCTGAGCGAGGCACACACACACACACACACACACACACATACACTTGCATACACACACAGCCACACAAAACAGCAGAGAGCTTGGCCAGCTGTTCGTGGCGCCTGCAGAGAGAACGCGTCTCCTGCTGAGTGGGAACAGCCGGCAAGCGTAAGGCGGCGCGCAAAATCAATATTTACTTTGCTGGCAGCTGTTTGCCACTGTATTGGTGCCGTGCCAGGCCCGTGTGTGTGTGTGTGTGTGTGTGTGCTGCAAATCAGATGGTTGCCGTCTGCCTTCCAGTCGAGCGAACTGCCAAAATGGCGATGTTTTGCTCAACTAAATGCTGAGTTTTGTCGAATACTTAACTAAAATGCGTGTTGTTCTTTTCTTACTTGTACAAAATGAAAATTAAGTTAATTTTGATGGCCGCTTTTGCTGCCATTCAACTTTGGCATTTGCTGCGACTGGAAGTTGCGTAATTTCATGAGCGTTGCCCAATCGCATATCAGATGCACATCGACTGCCTTCCAGTCGGTCGGCGTTTAGCGGCAATATCTTTTTTGTTGTTGTATTTGTTTCTTTGCCACGATATCGTCTGCGGCTTCCTATCCGCCGTACTGTCCGGCCAGCGGCTGTTCAGTTGTTATCCGAGTGTCCTGTGCATAATATGAGTAACAATTTTTATTCCGGCGCACACTCAACTAAAAGCACGTAACATTGTTGCCAACGAAACATTCCTAGTCCGCAGCGGGAACACGTAAATAATATATTGATATATTTATCTATATATTTTATTATGTATGCTAAAGATCAAGCCATATTTTGTAAATATATGAAGATAAGATACCATCTAATTTTTAATCGCATATTCGAATTATTTACTAATTAATTATCTATTATACTTTATCGCTCATTCATATAGAGGGCATATTGTGCCAATTGTTTTTGTTTTTTTTTTTTTTTTTCTTGATATGATAACAAATTGGCTGATTGAAATCAAGCATGTATATCAAAGTTGTGTATCAGACATATATAGATGTTTATATAGAACCATCTTTTTCATACGTATATCCGGCGGTGTCGGTCTCAGGTACTCTAAGTTCTAGATACTTCAAATATGGAACATAGGTCCTATTGCACGTGCAGATCAAGGGTTTTCTATAACTACCTATAAATCGTTCTATTTATCATATTTGGGCGCTTATTGTAGGCTTTCGTGTATATATTTTCGCCCAAGAGTGTTGCACTTTGCGATATACACACATTCGTATGCTTTATTTAAGCGAGAATGGAATAATAATGGATTTGGACAACCTCAGTATAAAGAGCTTGTCCGTCTGTTTCCTATGTTCGTTAGGCGCTATTTACAGGGTATCTACTAGTTGACCTCTACTAAAGCACCCTCTGTACAATTTTGAAGAATTTGAAAGTTTAGGTTGTGTGCTTAAAATTCGAATATTAAGAAATCCAAAACATTAGAAGTTGATTTAGTTCATTTTGAAATTCGTTTTTCTTTAGGAGTAAAGAAAGATTTTCGGTTAGCTTCAATTGAGATGATCTGAGCTAGATTTGGAAACGTGGCATATACATGACACTTTAGCCAGTTCTTAAAGTAGGCTATGCAATTACTCTTTTACGCTATTGACACGGTGAAGGAGGGGTGGGAACGGGGGCTTGCCTACTCCATCCAGCAGGGAGTCGAGAACCTAATGCGCCAACTCCGAAGTGCCAAGAAGGCGGCATATCGGAAAATCGACGACGACGGCGCCGACGAGAATGACTGGCAAAATGTTAGCCGGCGCGGAACGGTTGGAGGGCGGGCCATGGCGCCACTAACGAGACGAGACCGAACGAAACAGAACGAAATGAAACGATTGGGAAACGAGCCAAAAACGAATTGAAACGAACTGGAAGCGACGAGTGGCGCGCGTTCCGCCGGCCGCACGAGTCGCAAGGACGAGGACGAGCCTTTATCGGCCCAGCTGAGCGAACAACAACAACAACAACAACAACAACAGCAGCAGCGGCAGCAGCAGCAGCAGCAACAACACAAACAGCAGTTATAAAAGCTTTGGCAGCGCCGCACGCAGACGCAGACTGGAATAGTTCCAATAACGGCAAACACGAGCAATAAAAACAACAACAACAAGCACTGAAGTTGCCGTGCAGCCAAAACGGCGACGAGTAGACGCCGCTGCCGCTGCCGCTGTCGCTGCCGCAGTCGCCGCTTCTTGTGCTGCTAAACGCCGACGCCGCTTCGTTGTGCGAGTTGTTCCGGCCAAAGATTCAGTCGTCGTCGAGCTTTCAAAACGTTTGCAGCAAACGAACAAAAATCACACACAAAATTGTGGGCAGCAGCAGCAGCTAAAGAAGAAGTCGCAACAACAGCAACAGCAGCAGCAGCAGCAGCAGTAAAATCAGCCGCAGCCGCAGCAGCAGCTAAAAAGTAAATTCAATTCGAGCTAAAAAAAAAAAAAAAATTAAAAGAAGTTCAACAAAAACTTCAATCTATTTTTTTTGGCAAGTTTTTTTTTTGTTAGCAACTGAGGATTGCAAATTAAAGTGACAAATTTTTTGTTGGTGTGTGTGCCTGTATGTGCCTGTGTGTGTGTGTGTGTGTGTGTGCCTCAAGTGCCTCTTCCGCTTGCCCTCTTGCCCTCTTGCCCTCTTGCCTGCTGGTATATGCAACTTCTTTGCCTGCTGGTTGGTCGGAGGTTTTTGTGGCTTCCTTGCGGTGATATCATATAACAAATTGCCACAGTTCTCTGCGGCTTGCAGCCACAACACGTGCCGCGACTGTTCTGTGCGTGTGTGCGTGTGTGTGTGTGTGACCTATTGATTCTACAACTTCCTCTGCAGTTGCTTGAAACTCAGCGCAGTTCCGTTTCATTGCGGCTTCAGTTGCAACTTCTTTTAAGCGCCCCAGTTGCACAGCCCAGTTCTTGCACGTTGCAAGTGTCTGCTTCAATTTATTTTTTTTTCACATTTTTTTTGTGGTCTTTCGTCTTAAATACGATCTGTACAAGTGATTGCTGCAGCTATTTGGCCAATCATCAGCAGCCAATCAATTTTAAATTGCAAATTGCTGCAGCTTTGCGTGACTTGAATAAAGGTTAAATAGTTTCATATATATGTATATGAGAAGGATCAATTCAATATACTGTTAATATCTATAATACAAGGAGTTAGCCTGCGCAGATATTATTCATATGACTGCTTCTTCTTAGCTATGAAGATGTAAAGCTAACAGAATTGGGGCTGTTAAGCAATATATATTATTTTAAGATACATTTTTCGTCAATTTAAGCAGGGAAGTTTGTGGCAGCAGAACCAGTTAAGGAGTTGCTTAGGGTTTCTAATGTTTGGCTGTACTTGGAAAAGGCTTGACTGATTGATTGATTGATACAGAGCATGCCACCTTAGAGTAAGGATCAAGCTACAGAATCATCCCTTAAAATATACACTGAACAACTACAAATACTTGTGTCGCCGATTAGTTAGTAAGAAGAACTAATCGGAAAGGTTAGCACATTTGGTAGATAATAAAAATAAATAATAATATAAATATATTAGTATTAATAAAATTGATCAAATAAATAATAATAATAATATAAAAGAAAACTAAAATCTCCGATTTGCAGTTCGAATCAGCTCGCTGGTTCAGTTCGCTGAGCAAGTTTTCCACATTCTTGTGCCATGACAAACTTGTATCAGAAAATATTTTCATTAAATTGAAAATATAATATGAGAATATATATGACAAACAGAAAACATAAATAGGTCTCAATATAATAGAGCAGAAAATGCTGAAAGTTGGCTTAATTATTACGATTTTGATTATTCAACTATCAACCCAGGCAACAACTGTCTCTAGCCGAATGCTAAGCGAAACATCCCTTTTTAGCTCTCGATTAGCTATTAATACAGGTTAGCTTGGTAAATCTAAAAAATAAATCAGTTTTGGAAAAACATTGCAACATTGCAACAATGAAATGCGACGGACAGTCAAAAGGAGAAAATGCTTCCTTGTTTTTGGTCGCCTGCACTTGACTTTAGCAGCTGCGCTTTTTTTGGTGGCAAATGCAAAAAATAAGAGGAAAGCAAAACAAAGATATGGGCCCAAAAATAGCAAAAACTCATTAATCAAAACCAAGGCGTGCCCACGACCAAGACCCCCAGAGATATAGCCCCAAGCAAATGCAAAATTGCATTGCGTTTGGCAGCTCTCAGAACTGAGTACTTCGAATATCTAGTACTCATGTGTGTATATGGGGTGTGCGTGTGTATATGAGTGTGTGTGAGTGTGCGTGTGGAGATACAAGTGTAGCTGCATTTGCCGGCGACTGGCTGGGTGAATCATCGGGCGACGCCGCCAACAACACGAACCAGCGCCAATGGAGACACTAGCAACAGCAGCAGCAACAACAACATACTGAAAGACGGCGTCAGCGGAGCGCAACGCCTGTGGCTAGGGAGAAGGCGCAATGGGCACGTAGACCAGGCACGCGACCAAGTCCAAGTCACAAGGAAGCAGCAACAACAACAACAACAACAGCAGCAACGACAGCAACAACAAACCTAACAACAACACATTGCAGGATGACAACAACAACGCGACATAAAATATCAAAAGGAGTTGTGCAGCTTGTTGTTGTTTTTGTTTTTATTTTTATAGCTGTTGTTGCTGTTGCCGCTGCTTTTTATAGTTTTCACATTCAGTCAGGCAACACCAGCGCCTGATGACGTCGACGTTGTCGTCGTTGTCGTTGCCATGGAGCGATGACGACATCTTTTTGGGGTGTGTGTGCCCAAGTGTGTGTGTGTGTGTTGCTGCATATGTGCAATTTGTGGCTGTTGTCGTTGTCGTTGTTGTTGTTGTTGTTGTCAGCAACACGGCCAAAGTTCAATGCATTTATATGCGGAGCCTGTCTATGGCTTTTTATAGCTCCTTGGCTGTTTGGCTTGTCTGGCTGATGGAACTGGCCGTCGGCCCGTCGGCCCGTCGGCCCGTTGGGCCGTGCGGCATTAGAGGCTTGCCTCGGACCTGGCCAGTTCTATATATGTGCGTCTTTTCAGGTTGTCATAAGTGCAGCGTCTAACAGCAAATTGTTGTTGCAAGTTGTGTGGCGCTGGATAAAAATTACTTCTAAAACTCGTTCAGAGCCACTTGGGCTGATTAACTGGAAATAAAAGTAAACTGGGACGACTTGCAATAGCTTAGGTCAACAATAGATAGAGCTTTGTGTAAAAATCAATTTCTGCAATATACCTCATACTCATAGAACTTAGAAAGTAGTCCGTCTCATTGCACTTATTGATATTTATAACTAGTATATATATCATCAATACTCTAGCTAAGTACTCTGTTTCCCCCTGCTTTTCCCCTCCCAATTTAAAACATATATAAGCATATGTAAGATCTCGCTTATTACAAGAATTTCCCTTTTTTCGCTCTTTTCTTTGCAGATCCAAAGCAAACGAAGGAAAGCTAAAATAGAAAAAACAACCGAAAAAGTCGCAGATTACAAAGAAAAACCAAATAAAGACATTCAAAAAGTATATATATATATTTATATATATATATATAAAGACGTCACTCGTAAGCAGAAAACAAAAGTTTAAATTTGCATATTAAAATAACTCTCACACACACATACATATAAACACACACACACACACATTACAAAACCAAATGGACAATTATTATTAATTAAAATATTAAAAACCAAACCAAAAAAAAAAAGCATTGCTACAAGTAAAAGCTAGTCCAAATCTACAGAAAAAAAAAGAAAAATTATATTTAACTCATAATATTGAAAGAAAAAAAAACTAAAACAAAAATTAACACGCCAATTGCCGCAAAATTTACTCCAGCAAAAAAAAACCAAATATTATTAAAAAATTCCCAAACGCAAAAAAAAAAAACAAAACGAATCTAATTTAATTTCAAGAAAAACCAAAAGCAACTAACACAGCTTCGAAGTGTGCACAACAAATAAGAAAACAAAAAGAAAATTGCAAGCAAATAAAAAAAAAAAAACAATAGATAAATAAATATAAATAAAAAAAATATAATTTCGCATATAAAGAAGAAACCAATTAAGCAAAAAATTGCAAAGACAAGAAAAAACTTAAGTGAAGAACTCATAAAAAAAAGCGCCCAAGTCACGGCCAGCAAACAAAAAGTACAACAAATAACAACAACAACAACAACAATAACAACAACAACAACAACAACAGAAAGCAGCCGCAAGAAGCGCAGCTTGTGAAGTGAAGCAGCAAAAGCTGCCACGCCCCGTCAGCCAGCCGCCCGCCCAATTGCCACAGCAGTCAAGACTGAGCTTCGGACGTTTTATCGAAAAATTTCCAAGAAACTTGAAGTGCCACAAAACGCCGTGCAAGACAGAGACGAGCCAGTGAGAGCGAGACAGACACAGAGCGAGAGTGAGAAAGAGAGAGAGCGAGAGCGATAGAGAGAGAGAAATAGACAGAGGCAGTGTGCGAAAGAGCGAAAGAGACACGCATAGTGTGTAAAAGAGTACGGTAGAGTTTCAAAAACTCCGCAGCGCAAAGCGATACGTATTTTTTTTTTCAAGTGTACGGCTAGGCTTATTTTTTTTTTTTGTGTGCCCGTGTCTGTGAGAACAAGAGCAACATCTGTGATGGGAGATCGGCCAAAGGCGACAACAACAACATCAGGAGCAGCAGCAGCAGCAGCAGCAGCAGCAGGTGTAGGAACTAGTGAAGCAGCCATTATGGCAGCAACCGCTCCGGAGGGTCCCGCCCAAACCAACGGGAATGGGAATGGCAAAGGCAATGGCAACGGGAACGGCAACGGCAACGGGAATGGCAATGGTAATGGCAACGGCAATGGAGGCGCTGATCCGCCCCAGCAGCTGGGCCAGGTGGAGGTGCATGTACCAGCTACGGCTACATTGCAGCCGCCGTCGCCTGGCCAAGTGGATGCAGATGGTGTGGGTGCAGCTGGTGCCAGCGCTGCTGGCGATGCTGGTGATGATGCGACCACTGGGGCAGGCGCCAGCTCATTGCCGCCGTCGGAAATTGGCGGTCGTCCGCCGCTGGATACCGCCTGCTCGGATGGCGGTGGCGCCTCCAGCTTGGCTGGCGGCATTGTGGGACCGCCCAGTCCGCTAACCGGCTGCTATCTACTTATTGTAATGGGCGAGCCGCACTCCGAGGAGCACAAGGACAACATCTTGCAGCATCTGCTCAAGGGTAAGTGACACGTGTAATGCATACATATATGTTAGATATCTGCATGCCTACATGGCATACCATATTGGCCAAAACATCAAAGCTGCACGTACTCTGCCCCTGCCCGCCACTCACTCAGCACACAAATGAAAAACTTCGTCTAGCTCATCAGCATAAATTATTCGCATTGCTTCCATAGAAAGTTTGCATATGCAAATGAGCAGCTGCAGCAGATCGGGCGGGTGGGCGGTTGGCGGCGGGCTTGCCATGGAGTTACGCCTGAGCAAATAACGTCGCGTGCCACTCGAATGCAATCCAATCCAATCCAAATCCAATTCCAATCCAATTCCAATTTCAATCCAATTCCAATCTACTTGCACCCATCGCTGGCCAATCCACCCACTGTGCGCTGCCCATTTTCACACTTTGCTGGCTGCCGACACGCCGTCTAATTAGCTGCCCACGGCCCGTACTGCCCATCCCGCCCATAACGCCCACCACCCAGCTTTGCTTCTGGACAAGTCAGTGGTCAGTTTTCATAGTCAATGGCCAGCCAGCCCATGCTTTTCGGCTGAGGCTTGTCTTGTTTTTCGTTGCTTCCTCTCTCTCTCCCTCGACCATTTCTTATTATATATTGTTTATTATTCATTTTTCATCTGCCGTTGCTTCTAACTAGCCGTTTTCTTGCTCATTTTCACTTGCCGCCAACGACTGACACAGTTTTCCGGCTTGCACATAATTATCTTGAGTGCTGTCGATGGTATCTGAGCTGTGGGCGTGGCACTAAATGCCCCCAAAGTCGAGTCAGTTTTAAAATACCTTAACCAATTAAGACTCACGACGAAATTATAAGATCTGCAAAGCGCTAAATTGCGGACTTTGGTGAAATCATATAACAATTCCATACAAAAATATGGCATTCGACCGATTCTTACCATAAATATAGTCTGTTTGACATAGTTAAGTCTTGGTTCATCTATAAGAGGCAACTCAGAATCCGTATGTGGCAAGTTTGCTTAACATAGCTTAAAACCAAAAAGTTGCTAAAAAAGTTGTTCTTATGGCAGCTATATGATAGACTGGTCCGATCCGTCCGAAAGAGGCATAAAAACTGACAGATTACTTTGCAGGTCAACAGACAGACGCACATGTTTAGATCGACTCGGCTGTTGGTTCTGATCAATTATATAAATATATTTATCTATAACACTATATATATAAATACTCTTTGGGTTCGGGTATGTCGAACTTATTTAAATTAAGAACAATATATTTTAATATGAACACAAAATGACCTTTCACACATAAATTCCATAAAATCGTCTGGCCTTTTTTCAAACAACAAACAAAGACTTTGCAGTGGGAACAGCATACAACATACTCTGTTTCCAATTCAAAATCAAGCTCTACAAATCTAAGGCTTTAAAAAAAGGGCAATGGATTCGCCAATAGGCGAGCCAGAAATGTTTGCAAACACATCTTAAAATATCAGCCGTAAATAAAGAAAGAGAAATTGTTTATAGAAAGATAGCATATCTTTTTTCCCCTCTAGTAACGGGGTATATAAGTATATTGAATTCGAAAAATATGCGTTTGTAGAATAAGTGGGAAAAGGGAATAGCATAGATACCAATTCTTATACTTGTGCAGAAAAGTGAAAAAATCCATATATTGGTTATTTGCCATGTTCTACCTGAGGACCATTCGGTTCCAGACAATTAACTGCTAATAAAAGTAAACAATAGCTAAAAGCTTCAGTGGATTCTCATTTTAAGTATCCAGTACTCGGAAATAGTCTCAACTGATTTCTATTTGTTGCATTTAGCTGGAAGTTGGGGGAGAAACCGTGGAGAGCGGAGTGTGAATTGCGGGAAATTGCCGCGCCGCTGGATCCGAGTTAATCGCAATTTTCCCGCAGCACAATTAACACAGCAGGCGGTGGCGGACTAGATAGATATATAGAACAGGGGATAGAAATTGGGGGGCTGGCAGAGGGGACGTAGCCGTGGCGTGGGCGTCGCACAGCTAGCCGCAAATTCAATTTAAATTTCGCATTTAATTCGATTTAAACATCGTGCGCCTCAAAGTATGCAGCATTTGATGCAATTTAATAAAAATTTAAAAAAATGGCAAACAGAAGCCCATGTTGCAATGCAAACACACGGACGCATGTATACACACACACACACACACACACACACACACATATGGAGCTTAAAATACTTTTGTATTAATTATTTTCTTGTTGATTGCATTGCACGACAAACACAACAAAGTTCAACAGTTGCAACTGGAAGCGGCGCCGCAAAACAGTCTAACCAACTGTGTGTGTGTGTGTGTTTGTGTGTGTGTGTGTGTGTTTGTTGAGTTATTAGCAAATATTTGATTTATGCAGACAACAAGAGACTGTGACAAAGCCCAAAGCCCAACAGATGAGACAGGCGTTCAGATTGGCTGTGTGTCTGGGTGGCTGGCTGGTTGGGCGGTTGGGCGGTTGTCTGGCTGGGCTAACTGGGCGTGGCAAATTAGCCAAGGGGCAGTTATTGCAGCAAGTGGCAAGTGGCATAATTGCTCGAGAAGCGCCGCCGTCTGACGCGCCCAAATGCTACGGAAATTACAAAAGTTGACCGTGCGCGACAAAAATTAGTCGTTCGTTCTTTTGAGTGGGTGTGGCTGGGCGTTTGGGCGGCTTATTGCGGGGGCGGTGGGTTGGTTGGCTGGTGCGTCGCTTTGGGCGCGGCTGCCTGCCAGGGGCTGCTCCCTGGACGCTGTTTACCTGCAGCTCTTGTGCGTTTTATTTTTGCGCTAGTTTTTGCGGAAAAATATTATGTTTGTCCAGTGTCGACATTTACGCCGGGCAAATAGACGAGGCTCAGGTCCGAGCCAGGCCGTGGGAGAATGTGTGCGGAAAGGGCGGGGTCCCGTGGTGCGTTGTTGCAGCGAATGAGGCAGTTTTTTAATTGATTTTGTGACACGGTCGACCAGCGTTGCGTTCGGGCCGGGTTGAGCAAACAGCAACGCAAATGCAAATGGGAAAAGGCTAATGGGAAAATGGGCCCGAAGAGGAGGCAATGCAGCTGAAATGCGATGGGTACAGATGGGATATATATATATATATATATATATGGAAAAAAGAGCATTGGGTAGAATTTGTATGCCTATGCAATAGCTAGTTAAAGGATGATACAAAAAAGAAGACAGGACTCCTTAGAAGTAAGGGAACATAGAGAAATGAAGCATAAGTCCAGTACATAATTCGTATGTATCTGGTTAAATAATGCGTTTTATCAGGCAGTTTGTAGAACATAGTTTCAAAATCAAGAAATTTGTGCATATATGATTCAATTTTTCACATATCTATCAGAAACCTCTAAAGGCGACAAGTAGATTCTATGACAATAATATGGACGATAAACATAATACATTCCAAATTTGAAACAATATCAATGTACTAAATTATAAAACTAGTTTAAGGACGGGCAGGCGCATAGATGCATACAACTTTTCTTTTTAAACCAGAAGAATAACATATAGACAATATGAGATTGAAGATGTCTTCTCAACTCATCAAGTTGTCAAAATGAAATTATTATTATATATTTAGAACTTACATTAAGGGAAATGCAAATGAAATGACAGAGTTTAAAATTTAATCGACCTTAAGAATTCAAAGATACAATATTTTTGTATGTTATGAAATTATTATGGAAAATTGCAAGTGAATAAATTTGGATAAAGAAAGACAAAGAATAACCATAAAAAGATCTTTAAGAACTAGAATCAAGCTAAGCCCCTCAACTGAATGGAATTCATGATCTACGCAAGAATTAAAAGCCCCCATCCCTTTTAAACTAGAATCAAGCTAAAGCCCTTAGCTGAATATTAAATTTAATTCCCAACTAAAAAGAAGAGAGCATAGGAAATTCTATCGCTCGGTACTTTGTTGCCCACCTATTTGCCGGATGTGACTCGGGTCTGAGCTGTCGTATCACTTACATTTATGAGGGACAACCACTTGAGGCAGAGCAAGAGCAGCCAGCTCTCGACAATTGCCAGTTGCTCCGCGTACTCCCCTGCACTTAATTATGACAATTACTGCTGCTCAATTGCTGCGTATCTAGTTTTTTCTTCTCCTCTTGTTCTTCTTCTATTCTATTAGTCTAATTTAAGAGAGGGGGGGCCACATTTCGCTTGGCTCATTGGGTTTAATGGCTGAGCTTCATTTCGCAACCTGCGCTTTTTAATTAACTTAAAAAAGAAATCAATATAAAGAGCAGCGTTCAAGGTCAGCCAATGGAACCAAATGAGGCAAGCGACAAGGTGGATGGGGATGAGTGAGGGCAAGCGTTGGATACACGGATATGTCAGAGCTACATAACCTTATTATAATGACAATTGTCCAGGGTGGGGCTTGGATGGCAACTGGCGACATGGTATATAGTCTAGGGTCTAGGGTCTTTGGGGCGTGTCGCCTGTTTAAGCATTGCGAAAATGTGTTAAGGCAAAAATCGATCAAATGGCAATGCGACAAGAGACAATAGAGAGACGACTGAAAAAGAGGGAGAGACAGAGACAAAGACAGAGAACGAGAGGCAGAAAGCGAGAGACAGAGAAAGTGCGTGGCTCGCTTCGACTTTGTGGCTATTTTTAACGTCGGAAACTCTGTTGGCAAAGGGTGTTGGGCTGTTGCCCGTCAATTGCGTGACAATGTGTATAAGAGATGACAGCTGACTGCACTTGATGACACACGCACACACACGCACACATACGCACACACACGCACACACACGCAATTCCAGCTGACGCCGCTTTGTTGACGGTTCAGCAACAGCCACGTCATCGGCTGTCGACTACGTGACTGAGAAACTGGATAAACTGGGAAAACAAAGTGGATCCACAAAAAAAAAAAAACAAACAATAAAAAATCCAATAGTAGAAGCTGAAAGCCTGCCGTTTGCCTGTGTCCAACTCTTACAGAACTCTTAACAATGCACAAAAAGAAGAAACAAGCAAATATCGTTGGCTAAAAAGTAGAAAATAAATATGAAATCAAAGCAAATAACCTAACGTGGCTAATCCTCGACTCACAGTCGACAGTAGCTCTCGGCTTTTAAGCCCATGACGGGAATCATTATAACAGTCCTGACATGTGCAGACAAGTGTTTTGCTCGCCAGCCAAACCAGTTAATAGATTACTCTGCAACAAATAAAAAAAAAAGCTGTATTTATTTATATAGAGTGAGACAAATGACAGATGGAAGATTTTGTCGAGCTTTTACAATTTATTTACAATAGTTTGCAGAGCTCTTTTGCGGATTACTTAGATTTTGCTGCAAGTTTGTTGTGTTGCATTTGGTATTTGCTTAGCTTCATAGCAAATATTCTTTAATGGATTCGTCTAATGGATTATTGTATGGATATACTAGCGGATATTGTGCAACAAATTTCAAAATTTATCTCGCCACTAAGTACACGACCGTGGTAAATTGAAATCTACCCAGCCTGATCCCCACTACTGTTAAAAAATATCTTTAAGTGAATCGAATTTAGAATGAAGTGTTGGAATTAACAGTTGTTCGTTTCTTTCGTTTATTAAAGCTTTGTACCGCATTTGCCACCCAAGGACATAGCACATAAATTCCCAAAAAGATCTTTGAAAATTAGTCTTGGGGCATTTCCCGAAACCCCATCAGCCATTTCTTATAAACTTAGGGCCATACCATGCCTTGTTATCAAGGCCTTGTTTCAATAAACTCTGCAATTGCGAGATTCACTGTTAGCCCCACACACCTGTTAAGCCATAAACTATAATTTGACAAGCAAAAGATAGTCATTTTTGTCTAGTTGCTGTTGGAAATTGTAGGCGTACAGCAGGGCGTATGAGCAATGCATCAACGACATCGCTTCGGTTGGCCCAGTTAGGTAAAACTACGACTCGACTATGGTTAGGATTAGTGCATTTGTGGCTAGGAGCAGGTGTTGCTGGCTGATTGATGACGCCAGCTCCACACACACACACACATACGCACGCATACACACACATACATATACGCACACAGCAAGACAGCGTACGTGGCACATTAAAACTGCTTTTATTGCAAATTAATTGCTTTTAAGTGCATTTTGAGGCCAGCTTGGCTATAAACCAACACACACGCTCACACACACATACACATGTCGGTGCCTGCACAGCTCGAGTGCCACGCCCACTGCGTGTAGCTCATCTGACGCGCCCGTGGTCACTTGGCTATTGGCGGGTCTCATATTACATGCGAACGACCGCCGCTAGAAAGCACTTTAATTAGTTTACATTTTCAGTTTTCTGTGTGTCATTAAGTCTGCAATTGAATTCGCAATTACTTAAATTATGCTGACAAACGGGCCAACGCCCCGCATTTAATTACAAATTATAATAAGCAGCGATATGCAAATACCAAATGCGATTATAATTGAAATTGACCGAGCGAGGCGTGCACCAGGGCTGCGTTTGAGTTTATGGTTAGACTTGCACTGTGTTAAAGATTTAGTTATGGTTTAGACAGGAGCCCGATCAACCGCAACTGACACCGCAACGGGGCGCAGTCAAAGGGCATCGCTGCTTGTGGCATGTGGCCTGCGGGGCAGCTGCCGTTTGAAACCACAAACCCAGGTGGACCCCCATCGGGCCAACAACTTTTGTTGAAACTCGAAGCCTCGAGCCGCACACACCTGAGGACATCTCCACCATTTCTTACACTATGCACACATTTTCTCTGCATCGGAATGTATGGATGGGCGGCGGTGTATCTTTAATTAGTTGCTAACTTCTTGCTGATGGCCCTCTAATTGCCAACTTGATGTGCTTCACAGAAGTTGGCCAAACTAAGGCACGAATTGAAATGTAAACGTCGAGCTTAACTTGTTCTGTGACAATCCTGTGACAATCTGTGTCTACTTGTACACAAAAGTCCGCAAATCAAGCTAAATCTGACATATGCTCATAGAATTATAATCAAGCGTGTGTTGTCCGACGAGTAAGCACGTCTAAGCACGGGATTTTCGCTCAAAATAAAATTGAAAACTAACTGAGGATTTGACATGACTAAACGATAAAAGGCACGAGCCAAAGAAGATTCAACGCATGTAGCTTACACGACTTGGCAGAGTGCAACACGAGAGGAATGCAACGAAACACGACTAAACACAGTTCAACACGGCTTTAGCGACACGACTTTAACTAAATCCCAACACGAAAGTAACACGTTTTAAACACAAGATAACAGATGCCACTATGACACGAAAAATACTCAACACGACTTACTAAGATGCTAACTTATGTCAAGCACGATCCCAACACAAATTAAGACATTATCAACACTTTTAGAAGCGTGAACAATACAGCACAACATGAAACTAATCACAATATTCAGAGTATTCCAACACGGGCAAAATGATCCCACTACCACTTACTAAATTTCATATACGAGTCCAACACGACCCACGACTTAAGACAACACAAGGTCAACACGATCGCATCGTTATTCCAAAACAATCTCAACACGATCCAACAAACACAACACAACTTTTTCGATGATTGCTTTAAGCAAATCGCACATGCGCTCATCTCTACTTTAAACAGCATTTTATGGCAAACACCTCTAGGCACTTAAGACTTAAGAACACACATTGATAGCTATAGGAATTTGATAGTGTTTTTTTGGCGCTTCGAAAATTTTATGGAAACTCTTTCCGCTCAACTTGCGAAATGCCATAAAAATAGTTAAAGCCAAATTCGAATCTATAACAAATGCTCAGCTCGCATTCATGCAGTTTATCGTGTTAACATTTTAGAGTATTTGTGCAGAAAATAGCTGAGACAGAGGCAGACACACAGACAGAGAGTGAGGGGTAGGGAGAGTGTGGCTTGGATAACTTTGGCAACTTATGGCACGCTTGGCAGCCATTTTGGTTGCAAATACCACGTGTAAAACGGGGCAAGTTGTGGCCGATGCGCCCCAAAAAGAAACACATTGCAGAGCAGAACTTTGAAATAAAAACTGCCAAGCTCGTAGCGTTTAAAGTGAAATACAATTCGACTAATGCAATTGGCACACGTGCCTGCCCGAAGGCCTCGTATAGACCAACTTTAGATCTATGCATAAAAGTCCAATGGCTGTTTCCACATTTTGATTAACAGGCGCCGCCTCAATTTTCTTTTTTCAGTTCCTTTTCTGTTTTTCTTAGCAGCTTGGCCGGAACCTTTCTGAAGAGCCCACTTCAATCTGGCTAAGCCACTTTATGCTTTTGCGGCATTTTTATATAGTATATGTTGCCCTTCCACATAATAATGAAAATTAATAGCTAATCTCGGCTGGTTTGCTCAGGACCTACATTAATAATACGACTGTTTGCGGCGGCGTTGCAAAATTTTCCACTGATGTTTTCCTCGGCTTCTGCTCATTTCAATATGCAAATTCTCGTATTTGGGCCGTTCGCTTCTTCGTTAAGTCGGTCGAGCGGAAGCGCAAAAGTTGCAGCTCCTTAAGCTGACAAATTTCCTCGAAATGGGATTTCCATGGAAAATCGCTGCCGACTTTGTGTTTGACTTTTTGATTGATTTTGCTTTCGTTTGCCAAGAAAATAGAAGAAGAAAACTCGCATTGAACCTAAGGCTATTTGAATTAGGGGGAGCTCTTAATTGATTGTATGCAGGAACCTTTGGAAACTAGACTTCAGATTAAAATAATTGTAAGCGAAACTTGTTAATGAATAGTTTTATTTAACTATTCGCTTAGTTTGAAACTACTTGGAAACTCAATTAGGGCCCCGAAACAATTGTAAAAGTGAACAGAGTTACGTACGATGTTATGTGCTTTTATAAAAGAATATTGTTTGCTGCTTATCAAACACGAAATACGACCTACTTACAATATTTAAACGGATTTCTAGCGAGTACAATAAATTAACAACGACCTCTTAAGTCCTAAGTCCCATTGAATATGGCGTATCAGACAAATCCGTTGCATACTTCCCGGCGGTTTTTCAATTGAGCCAACGGCAGAGACTGCAAATAAATATTAACCGGCTGCTCCTTTCAGTCTTTTTACTAGCACACAAGCAATTTGAAATTAATTTTCAACAATTTGCAATCACAGCCAACGCAACGTGAACAGCTCTCCGTAAGTCTCTTGCCATAACCATCCTTAACAACGCGAAATGCTTGGATAAATTGATTTTCACGCTCTCGCAGTGGATTTGATCAGCTATTCAACAACGTTTGTAACCTTACGCGTAAAAATGTTTAATTACAAAAGTTTGTAGTAATTGCAAATTCTGATATGAATTTAATTTGATTTAGTCTCGATTTGAGTTAAATTTGATTCAATTAGGTTCAACATCAGATTCGATTCGATTGAAATCAGTGCAGAAAAACAAAAACAAAGATAATTTCTTCAGTTCATGGCTTGAACCGGCTTATGAGTTCTCATGAGCTCAGGTTCGGGTTGAAAGCTTCAAAATTTTAATCAAATAAGTGCATTTCTAATGAAAGCACCTCCTGCTGTAATTATTTTTATGTAGAAAATGTGGACTGAATTTGATCTCTACTTAAACTTGGCAGGTTCCACAAATACAAACGGTGGGGCTACAATTATTTTTGGTTTTATGCTGGATCTGCTCTAAAAGTGTTTTTTGTTTATAACCAAACGAATTTTTGAAAAAATATGGTTCACTTCGGATTGTATTTCAATCGCAATCGCAACCGGTTCCCAATTGATGCTCAATACAACTGTGATGGTTAGGTGAGAGCATATTTGCTTCGGCTTGGTGCTTTTGTCTTTTTTTCTATATGGGAGTTTTTGCGAGCACGTTGACTACGTGAAAGCGTCCTGACGGCGCCAGCTGCTCGCACAGGTAATAATTCATGTCACACTTCAATTATTTGAGTCAACAGAGCTCATTCGATTGGTTTCTGTGCACAGCTTGGGCATGTTGGGCTCGCTCTTCTTTATGTGTTTTAGTTGTTGCTTTTGTTGTTGTTGCTGTACACATGAACATACATAATTAATTGGCAGCTGACGTAGCGCTCATAAATTTCAGGGGTTGTCACGGTTAGCGGCAAGTTTGTAGCCGGTTTGTCGCCTGTCAGTTGCTTGTCAAAGCTAAAAACCATAGCATACTTTTTTGCGCTCTTGCTGGTCTGGCCACGTGCCACACAAAGCGGAGCACCACCAACCGCAACGGCAGCGGCAGCAAATCAATTTGAATTCACTTCAATGACCGTAAATATGTTATGCATAATATGTATCTGATGGATACATTTTGCGATTTGGCCGCAGCTCGTATTGCAATTTTTATTACATATTTGCCGCACATTTCTGTAATTTTATGTGCACCTTTTTATGGCGCAGCACCTGACCCAAACGACACACCGCGCAACCAAAGAAGAGCAACCGCGCGCCCCTGTGCGGCACGGGGAGCATTTGATTTGATTAGAGCAACCAAATGGGAACCTTGATTCCACGGCCTTGCCTGCGTTTGGGGGGCGTGCGGGGGACGCATTTGCGAAATTAAAAGCAGCTAGCATAATCACCAAACGATTTCCATTTGCTGTTGCCATTTTTCGTCTTCCGCTTTTTTCTCTTTTTGTTGGTCGACTGCCAAAATGCGACACATGGCCAAACAGCAGCAGCGCCTTAAAGCAGGCAGCAATCAATGTGCTCTTGGCCAACAATCTAAATATAGCACAGCTGCTGACCATGGCAATGCAAATTGAATCCCATAAAATCTGTGGAAATGATCTGGCCAAATTGGTAAACGTGTTTTCAGTTTAGAGTGTCTAGAATTGCACAAAACTTCTTGAAATGATCTGCCCAAATTGCTAAACGTGTAAAGTTTTGCAAGCTACTGTGGCACAGATATTGATTTAGATGTCAACGCTGCAAACCTAGCCGACTTTTTCGATGGTTTGGTTCATGCTTAAAGCGGATGCCAAATGCTTTAAGATTGCTTTCGTAAATCAAGTTTGTAATGATCGTAAGAGCAAGGTCCAAAATATAAATTCTTGCAAATTGTTTTGAACAGAACTTGCTTTTCAAATTATATATATGAAGATCTTTAACTCGCATTGGATTGGGTTTGTAGCCGAAGCTTTACCCACCAAATCTGTGACCCCCAAATCCGCCAAGGAGGAATGGTTTTTGCTAAAATTATGAAATACGTCTCAAATGAATTTTTTTTTTAGGATCTTTGCTGATGAGCTTACACCTGAAAACTTGCCCAATCAACCTTTGACCTGTATTTAACATGCGTATTTTTATCTATCAACTTTGACTAAGCTCCAGCTAATAATCTCTATTTTCAACCAGTTGTGATATTTGTAACCAACTGCACTTTTATGCGATCAATCCATCTGCTTGCATTTGTTTTTTTAAGAGCTTTAAACAATAGCAAATAGATTTGAATGCGTTTGCAAAATATGACTTCAATATGACTTTAAGCTCAATGCTCCATCAATTGTTCCTCTCTAGCTCTTAGAGTAACTACTTATGTTTATTATTATTATTATTATTATTATTATCGATTTCGTTATTATTATTAATATTGGTTGGCTCAAAAGTAACAAATTTTCTTAATCTCAGCCCAATTAAATTTGTGTACTCACCCTAACCCGGCCTGTCATGGGAAATTCGTTGAAGCCAGTGTTGGCAAAGTTCAAGCTTAATGTTTATTGGAAAACAGCGACCACAAAAGTGTTCGTAAATGGGCCCTGGCTTGATTAAATTTTGCCAACGGGCTGCATTAATGGGCCTTGCCAGAAGAGTGCCAAATTGCCTATTATAAAGCGTTTATATGTTAATTAAAGTCTCTAAGTGTGTGTGTGTGTGTAATATATACTCGCCTGCTTTTGGGTGCCCAACGAGCTCGGCAAAGTGGAGCAAATTGAAATTAGAACCAGCGACGCGTCGCCTCGTCGAGAGGGCAACAAATTTCGCAATTTCCTGTCAGCCAATGAATGATGAAATGCGGGCCACGATTCCCACGGCCATCTGCCTAGGATCTTCTCGTTGTATGTGTGCATGTGTGTTGGTTGGCATGTGTATACGTGTGTGTAGATTGAATTTTGTCGCCCCGCATGAAAATTGCAAAAATCGTTGACAAATTGCATTCTGGCCGCCTGCTGGCAATCTTCAGCTCAAGCGCTGGTTGACTTTTTGGCTTTATTGCAAGTGGCTAAGAGCCTGCATTTCCTTGGCTTTGCCTGCACCTGTGTGTGTGCGGGTGTGGGTGTGTGTGCGTGTGCAGCTGCTCAATCAGCTGGCAGCCATTCAATACAAATTCATTTCAAAGAGACATAAATTCAACAGAAAAAGGCGACCGAGCAAATTGTAACTGTTTTTTATTGCCATCGCTGCCGCATCAACGCCCCAGCCACTATATCTGTGTGTGTGTGTGTGTGTGTGTATGTGTATGGATGTTGCAGATAAGCAGAATAGCTGGCATCACCCATCTCCCATCTCCCCGTTTCCGGTTTTCTCAAGCTCCTTGAGGCATTTTGTATTGTGGCCACCATCCGTGAACCCTTGACATTTAGCAGCCGTTTACCGTTTACTGTGCCTGCTATCCGTTAGTCAGGCATGAAATTGAAATTTATAATGTTGGCGCATGAGCTGCACTTCAAACTACACACACACATACAAAAACAGCATGTTATAGGTGGTAGACCAGAGCGCCTATCTCTCGAGAAATCAGCTGAGGATCGAATAGGTGCACGGTCCGTGGTTCGTGTGGCTCGTGTGCTCGCCTTGTTGTGTGCCAGCTGAAAAAGGTCACAACGCTGGCAAGCGAAAGGTTTGAGATGGTGCCCAGATTAAATTACAGTACATAAATTGAAGGCACTTCAAGCTAATACATGCATAGGTTAAGCTAAGTGCTGGCATTCAGTCAATTTCAACAAAGGCTTTGCTTGGCAAACGCGTGTTGTTTGCCATGAATATAACATATAGATAGAATAAATAGATTTTCCAATAATTACTATGCGAATTGGGGAAAATAACTAAAGAACAAACCTTTTACTTAAAAAATTCAGAAATAATCCACATAGGTAGTCAAAATGAATGAGTATTACTTCGAATTGACATTGTTGCCCGTGGAATATTTTAGCCTACGTAAATGTGTTTTAAGTTTGAAGCTCGAGTAAAGAATCATAAGGTCGGAACTAAGGTTTTTTTAATTTTAATGCTAACAAAATAAACCACAAAATCTTGCCATGACATACCATATCTGCGCCGTTTCAAGGCGACATAACTTCAAGCGGAGATCTTTGACTTGCTTTGAATTTTACGAAATTATTGATTAAGATCCGTGAAACTGAATTAGAACAGGAAACTTCACCCTAATAAGCATTGACCCCCATTGCCATCAACGAGTAATTGATTTTTCAAAAAGTGGGAAACACTCCTAAAATGAATTTCAGCAAAGATATTTGGAAATGAGCTTGAGCCCAGTTTTATGCATAGAGATAGAAGGTTAGTTCACAAGTTGCTTATTTCTTAATTAAGTTAAAAGTATGCTTGGTTGTTAATATACCTTATTGTATGTTGGGGCGTGTGTGTATATGTGTATATATATGGGTGTGTGTGTGGGTGGGTCATTCGTCAATTAGTGACAAACAGTCTATATCAACTGGAGACCAGGCAGACATTCAGAGCTGATGTTCGTAAATTGTCATAAAAATTGCACATATGCAAAAGTCGCAATGGCTCATTTTCCCCAACATGGCAAAAAGCGCGTTCGTGTAGGCTTGTGTTTGTGTGTATTTTGGGCGTGCCCTCCACTAATTAGCAGGTAACATTTTAGCCAGTGTCATGGAGGAATTAAATTAAATGATATGTCCGGGGGCAAATGGAAATTGATCTGCGGAGGCAAACATGTTTGCCTGAGTATTTGCATTTGTCACATATTAATAAATAAATTAAATAAAGTATTATCTCTCAAACGCTTATTTGAATGACAAGCTGCCTGTGGCATTTGTTAGTAAAGCATTTGAAATCAGCCATTAGCTCTGCCAACCAATTGTCAATGGCCAATTAGCCCACTAAATGACCAATTTGCACAAACACAAGATTATACTCAATTAGATAGCGCATCGAGCACTCAATAAATGTACCAAATGACCAAAATAGTTTAATAGAGCAGAGGCTAGCCTTTTTCTATGGACAAGTGTGGAAAAGTGTGATAAAACGTTAAATAAAAACTACTGTTTTTTTTTTTTTACTTTAATTGACAGTAAACTGTTATACACAGATTTTGGCTAATCCACCAACAAGTGTGGTATATGAGCGAAAAAACGTTTAAAAGAAAAACCTGGCCACAGGGTATTTTCAAGTTGAGCCGCTTGAGCCGCTTAAAGTCCCGCTATTTGTACTGCTAATTAAAGTCGTTTGTTTAGAGACTACAGAGTTACGACTACAGCTCGTAAAGCTGACAAATCTATTATTCAACGCATCTGAAAACCGACACGCAAACTGAATCCAGCACTCGCGCGTTGCTTGTAGTAAAATGTTAAAGGCGTTTCATTAGCTACTCTGCCCTAAATAGGTATATATATAACTAGCTCCATATATATAACTAGCTCTGCTTGTGTCCAGTTTTGTGTAAGACCAAGTTTAGCAGCGGAAAAAAAATATATGTGAAGCTTAACCTCTTGTGTTCGTTTATTTTTAGTTAGCAGTCCATGTCATGAGACCTTGTCAGCGTGTGGACGCCAAAAAACTTGAAATTCACATTCAAATTCAAATTTAAATTCAAATTCAAATTTAGATTCAGATGCAGATTTTCACACACACACATACACACACACACACGCATCGATGTACATATGTGTCTGATGTGTGCTTCTGAGCTGGAATTCATAAGAATATGCCACATTGGATCGTTTCGCTGCAGGTGCAGTAAGTTTGCTTCCCTTTGAGCAAATCCGCCCCCCCGTTCCTGGTCTTTGCCTCTTCCCCATGCGGCTCTTAAGTGTTGCCAGTTGCAGTCCGCAAACCGAAAGTTAGTTGCGCGCAGTGCAAATTTATTTTTAGTATCTTCACTGCAGTGCCAGGGCTTTGCTTTATTTGATGAGCCGCACACACACATACACACACACAGCACACACACGGGCAGTCAGTTGTCAGGCGCAAGTCTGTGTCAGAAATGTCTGAAAAATGTTTGGCCCGTTGCCGTTTTGTTGGCAGCAAAATCGAACGAATATAAACAAAGTGTCCACAGTGCGGGAATAGTATGGCGATGGCGGATGGGGTGTAGAGGGGGGGGGTTGGCTTTAGTATTCGGGGTTAAAGAGTTGGCGGAGTTGCTGGGCAGGCACATGTGTAACACATGAGAACACGTGACATGCGGCTGAGATAGTAAAAATAAAAAAAGAAAGCAAAACAAAATAAAAGGGATTGTGTGCCAGCCCGAGGGTGCCTCAGCCAATACCAGCTACATACTGCACATGTCCTCACTAGCCCAGCCCCCGCCACCCGCCACCCGCCACCCCTTGCCCCTAGCTTTTTCAGCTGCCCGTTTGTTCAGTAAAGTGTTGTGAATTATGTGCTGCCAGCAGCTTCGCTGCAATCGAATGCGAGCTATGAACAGTGAACTGAATTGTATTCGCACCGAAATAAGAACACGAATGGTGGAAACTATTCAACCCCCCCATCCCTAGCCCCCCTGACGCAAACTGGTTTTGTCTCTGTCAGGCAGCCAAAACTCTTCTGCGGTGTTTGGAATGTGACTGCGACCCTGGGGCCAAGTGCAAAATGCGACTAATGCAGTATTTGTTTTAAAATTGCATTCTCAAAGTGTAAACCAGTGTGTGGCAATGTGGCAAAAATATCCATAGAAACTGTGTTATATTACAGATCCATAACTATACGGTTGAATAGGCAATATCTCATTAGAATTTGAATGCAATTAATATCAAGTAAACACGGTCGTTAAAAATAAATACCCTTTCCTGATTTGCGGCAATTTGTTTTTATTAATCATCCGAATCCGAATGAAGTTTGTAATTGCCGAGTCTCGTAAAGACATTTTAAAAAGCAAAAAAAGTTTCGTAAGTAAAATGTTTCCAATTTTTTATGCGGTATCATGGTAAAGCGTAATCTCAAGATGCCCCCTAAAAGGGTAGAAAATGTAGGATATATGTGAATATATTTTGCATGTGTGTTACGCTTCAGCTTTGCTCCACTGCGCTACGTGGCGTATGCGTAATATGCACAAATGACATATAATATATGTTATATATGCGTGTAGTTATGTCTGCACAAAACCAAACATTTATGCACAATTTATGCAGGGTCATAAAATGTGAGTATTTTATTTGAATGCCATTGCGAGTGCCTTACTCATATTTTGTGCAAATCGATAAACTGGCATAAATTATGTGAATACGTCGCCCAACCGGGCCTTCAATTTGCAGATACTGTAAGCAGCCTTCGAGCTGGTTGTACTCCGTGTGTGCTGTGTGTGGCTGCTGCATATTTTGTAAGTGCTTCGTCCACGACGTGGCCAAATTTGCGAGTTTAGTCTGTTTATTGTATCATATTTCAGCTTTCTTTCAGTTCGTTTCTATAAACATACATATATGGGCTTATATTTTCTGTGTTCGCTCGTTGTTCATTTTCATTTTGAGAACCTGTCCCGGCCCTGTGTCTTATTCTAATAAATGTGCGCATTAGCATTTGTTTTTCAAATCTCATGTTACAGTGCGCAATGGAAAACTTTTACGCAAAATTTGCCCCAAATGTTTTTACCCAGCAGCATTCTCCGCCCCTTGTTAGCCATTTCCTTGCTATTTCGTGCTGCTCACATTTTGTTTACAGCGTCGGGTTTTGGTCAAATTTGCAGCAAGCCATTAACATTGATTAGCCATTGGGTTGAAGCAACACTTCATAAGATTACGCATACGTCATGTTAGACAAAGGACACATACACACACACTCACACACACACAGATAGCGCATTAAAATATCGAAATGAGTCAACAATGAAAATAAATGAGCGCATGACGCATGACCCAAGGACTGACGCAATTTTTGAATTATAAAGGAACCCAGTGAAGAATAAAAATAGAATCGATTTACTTCGAGAAGGTGACGATTGTGTCCCGTCAAATTTTAAGCCCACTGACCAAAAGCCTTGTAACAAATATCTTGGTCATAACGAAACTGTTTTAATCGGAACCTGATGATAGTTATCAGCTCTGACTGCCTGCCTGATTGACTGACTGACGGACTAAAGTGTCTAAATGGTTGACTGACTGGCTGACTGATTGATTGATTGACTGCCTGAATTCTGTCTGATTGACTCACTGACTGATTAATTGACTGACTAACCGACTGGTTATATCTCCTTACGAATATATATATTTCGTTCTCTACACGGCGGAACTAGCATATGTCGCTTTGAAACGACATAATCTCGCGATTTTCGTCGGCAGAGCTATTTCGTTATATCTCTGCGCGGAGATCAGAGTTGTATCGTCTAAGAATCTTAATATTAGAAAAGCAAAATTTGCAAATACTGTCTGTTTCCATTAACTATGCAAGTTAAATAGTTTGTGTGATAAGGCTAACCGTTTGGATAGGCAATCGGTATTAATCTGCGCTTGTCTATTGCTAATAAGTAACTGTGCCACAACTGAAGCGGCATGCCACCTGACGAAGTGGCTGCCTGCGGCGGCTGGCAGCTGATTTCCGCTTCGAAAGTGAGCGAGTTGTCAACTGTTGCTATGAGGCGGGCCCACGCCCCCTATCAGCCCGCAGGCAGAATTGCTGATTGAGTTGCTGTTATCGTTGTTTGTCGTTGTCAGCGTTGTTTTTGTTTTTTTTGTTGTTGCTGGCGCCTCGAAACTGTGCTACTTGTTTGCACAAATAGTTGCATAATTTTGTGCACTCGCGCTAAAAGCCACTCGACGCCCACCCCACCACCCCACCCACTCTTCGCAATAGAGGCGTGGCTGGCAGTCCGCTGCCGGATGCGGGCGTTCGGCGTGTTGATTTTGATGTAGCTAAAAAGCCACTTGTCGTTTGTTGGCTGCTCTTGAAGTTGTGCGCGTTGAACAAGTTTGCACAGCCAAATGAATGTGATGCATCCACGCTCATTGCCGCCCCCCCCCCCCTGGCGACCTGCCATCCGTCGCCACAGCATTGACAGCACCGGATTCCTTAAGCCCGCAGACTGCAGCCAAAGGGCCAAATGTTTTGCAATGAATAAATAAATACATTAAAAAGAAATTAGGCACTCGACGACCCCTAATTGCGTTTTATGTGCATTGTAGATTTGTTTTTCTCTCAGCGTGGAATATCTGTTAGATAAGTAGCTGAGCATCCATCTCAACCAGCTGCAATAAGTGCCTGAAAGTGTGGGTTGGCTTAATACTAAATTCCGCTTAAAATAACAATAATGTATACCTTAACATCTGGGAAAAATTAAAGAAAAAAGAAGTGTTTTGTTTTTGGGATTCGATATTCTTTCTGGCAAGCAGCAGTTTTGCTTTTGATCAAGATTCAAGCTAATAACTGACCTTAACTTTCCGTTTGTCAACCTAATTTTCGACATCCTTAAGCCGTAGATTTGGCCAAGTTTTGGTTTGTTGAATATATTCTAAACATTTGATTGCTTCGGTTCGTTCCCCATATATAAGATTATCTTAATATATTAGGAGCATTATGCAGTTATGTAAATGAAGTGCGTAAATGCTGAGTATGGTCAGGATATCTAAAAAAAAAAGTAATACAAAAAACGTGTACTCCCAAAAACGATATTTGATTTAAACCTAAAAATAAACCTTTTAAAAGAAGAAGAGACTAGAGCGCAAAACAAAATGTAATGTTAAAACAATGCCCCAAATGGTATTCAATGGAATTCTGTTTGTTTTTCGAAGTTTGAGCTAACCCAACTCACAATACAGATAGACTACTCGTTAAATATTGGAAGGGTTCATTAAAGATGAATATTAAGCACGGGCAACTGGCGGGATACTATGCAGAACTTTGGACAGCTCTGACAGATAAAACAGCTGACAAGCCAAAACAGCTAACAAAAAACTAGGAAAGCAAGTGTGTGCGGGTTTGGGTGTGGGTGTGCGTGTATAGGTGTAGGTGTGAGTGTGAGTGTGGCTTGTGTGTGTGTGTGTGTGTGCGAGTCCATTGTGGATACTGATTTGCGCACTCATTGCAAGTTTGAATTACTCGCTGGTGGTTGTAAACATTTCAGTGGCTCAGCTGTAAGAGTCGAGATAAAAGCAAAGCAGATTTAAAGAGTGAGAAAACGTGCAAGAAAATGAAAATGAAAATGAAAATGCAAATGAAAACAATACTGGGCCTGATTGGACACAGCTGATAAGCAGCATGATGACGATAAGGACGGATAGACGAGCTGATTGCCCACAGACTGGGGCAGCCGAGCCGGAGCTGGGAACACTGCGCCGCCTGACTTGTTGTCGTGCTGCCGAGGCAATTAAAATCAAAGGCCCAAGGCCACAGCAAGTGCGACAGCGAGTGCGAGTGCGAGTGCACGAGCTGCAGATAGTCATTGTTGAAAGAGAGAGAGAGAGAGAGAGAGAGAGGGAGGGAGAGAGAGAAGAACAGACAAAGTGAGATGAAGACAACAACTTTAGCGCATACAGCGATTCATAATTGGCGATAAGAAATGTAATTAATTGGCACAAGCTGATTTATGTGACAAAACGCAAAGGATAACAGAGAAGCCGAATATAAATAAGCCTCAAACTTATCACAAACAAAGGATGCCTTAATCGTGAACAGAAGTATATTCTGGGCAAGCCGAAGATTGAATACTTTTGTGGACATGCGAGGAGCATATTGAAATATATTTTCTTTGCTTTTTTTTTTTTGCATAATAAGATATAGCTCAAATGTAAGCAGCTAAGTAAAATTTGTAAGTGCCAGGCTTGATTTAAATGTCTTGAAAAACACAAATAAGTTTTTTTCGATCGATTGTTCCCATGACCAATATACTAAATGATATAGTGGTTCCCACAAACCGCCCGGCTGTTGATACTGATCAATAATTTATACACATACCTTATTGGGTAGATAGGTAGAGATGCCTTCTTCTATGCGTTACAAATTCGATGACAAATTATCATACCCTTTGCAAGAGTATAAATATGCAGTAAACACTTTAAGGCGAGCTGTTTTAATGTCTTGTTAAATTTGGCTTATTTTTGACATTGACTCAATACATTTTGGCTTGTCAGCTGCTTTTAACTGTCGGTGCTGTTGACAATGACTTGATGATACAATTTGGTATTGTTGCTGCAAGCCAAAGAAATTCACTGTCAGAAAAATAATGTGCGCATTGCAAAAGACACTTTGGACAGCAAATCCTTGGTCACCAAATAATGTCCACTCGATATGGACACGTCTTTCCAAGTGTCACTTTGTGTATTTTAGAGAAAGTAAAAGCTAAAGATTTGAAACTTTAAAGGTAGCTGGTGCCCTTGCTCGCGCAGATCAAGATCGATTAATATCGATTTTCATTTGAGCTTTTTTGAGCATGAATCGCACATTTAAGGAGTCGGACTCACAAAATCTACTTTAGGTTTTCGTACAGTATACAAAGCTGAAAAATATTTTACTTTTGGATAATGCCCCGCTTTATCCGGGCACCAAACTCATCAATATCGGCTTAAAAATAATCTGGTGATATCTGTGACATTGCAACAAATGTATCAGTCGGACGCCCTTACATTTCATTGTTGTAGTTCATTGTAATTAACCTAGAAGAATTGCTGTAGCTTAATTAAAATTAATAACATTAGTTAAGACGAGTAGCGTATTGTTCATTTGGTTGCGTAATTCAGTAATAAAACAAGCAGCTCCGAAAAGCAAAGAATACAAATTAAACACTTGACATTGAAGCGAACGTGTGCAAGAACTTATATAAATAAATGAGTAGCAGCTTCACACACACACATACACGCACACACACAGACACACTAAGCCAGAAGCATATGAAAAATTGAAGACTCACTCGCAGATATCAACGCATAAATACTTAATGACTGTGCGAACGAACACACACACACACACACAAGCACACACACAAACACACACACAAACACACACGCACACACATATGCATCAAGGCACTGTGGTGCCACCTGGCCTCAGACTCCCCCGTAGACAGCGAGCTACGTTTCGAGCTCTGTTCCCAGCGTCTGAGTGGCTTTATTCGCCAGATGATTGCTCAAGAGAGCGTCCAACACACACACACACACACACACACACACATACGTACCCTGTGTGTGTGTGTGGATGTAAGGCAGCGCACATCCAGCGCGTTTCCTCATTATTTTTGTGCAATCGCTGTAGGCGCTTTGGGCGCTGCGTTTCCCACGACCCTTCCGCCTTTATCCCTATTGTTGTTGCGCCTTTTTGTTTGCCCGCACAATATTCCGATCCGGCTCATGTGCGTCTATATGTGTGTGTGTGTGTGTGAAAAGTGTTAAGATTTTACATTTTTATGCCGCATGCTGTTGTTGTTTTTGCGCATTTCTTCTTTTCTTTTTGTTGAATTTTGTTCTGTGCCATTGGCTTTTGTTGTTGTTGCCAGCCATTTGTGCAAATTGCTCAACAGTGTGCAGCCAAAGAGAAAGAAGAAGAGGCAGCAGCAGCAGCAGCAGGAACAGCATTAACAATACCATTTGTTAAACTGGGCTGAGAGATCCAAGCGACGTCAGCGATTTGGTGGGCTATCGAATTTGATGAGTGTAGACACTTGAAAAGAAATTTACTCGGAACAGTTCGTTAAAGTTGACAATAACATTGAATGCCAGGAGAACATGTATACGATTTATGGCTATTAGTAGCTAGTTGTCTGTTCACATGAGTTAGACTTTCTCATTTGCTTAAGCACGCAATGCTTAATGTTTATAGGTAAAAATTTAAAATAAATTGGGTAACACAGTGTTAACGCCCTTAGATCAAAACGTAGTCTAAAGTGAGTCCAGAACGTTTGCTCTATAAGACCTGCACCAAAATTGTCGTTTATCCAGTTTACAACATGATTCAATACAATGAACATTAAAAGAAAAAATAAGTTTACAACTCGAACCTTATTCCTGCTTTAGGTTTGATTCGCGAATCTGGTTTTCGGTTCAAATCTTGCTTGTCCTATATATTTTGAAAATCGTAATGAAACTCGACGTTAAGTCTTGCAGGAAAATGCGTCCTAAATTTGACTGCACCCGAAATTGGCATTTGGGACTGAGTCTTCCCAAAATCATTTTGTAAGAAAAGTATGTATTTAAGAGCTCAGTCCAGTTGGATTTTGGGCAACTTATTTGGTTTCGTATTGATTTATAATAAGAATAGGTTCAAAAAGCAAGATCGGACTTGCAGCTTTGATCAAAAAAAAAACTTACTTTTGTGTATTTCAAGTTAAGACTTTTACTTCAACATTTCAAAATGGCACGTGTTCCTTGTCTGTCTGGTTCACATGGTTATTCATGCCTAAAGGTACAAAGCAATCAGGTTCAAGAAGAAAAAAAGAGAAGAAGAAGTAGAGATAACAGCCTGTATGTGCAACTTTTATGCCTTGTGGTCCTGGCAAACACGTTGCCTGAGTTGACAGCTTCATTTGTGTGAGCTTTATGCGCATTAACGTCAGGCAGTCTAAGGTATTCCGGCATCAAAAATGAAAGTTAAGCGCTCATTAAGGCATCATTATAATAAGTAATTCATGGCAGGGAGTATGAATGCTCGTGTATCTGCTGCTCATTAAATTTCGAAAGCAGCCGTGACTTGGAAATAATTCGCAGTTATGCCTCGAGACGGTAAAATGCAACCATTTGCAAATAAGACTCAACAGTACTAGCCTATTTGAATATACATATACCAACTATATTTAAAGAAGAAGCCAGACCATTCAGCAATTAGGAGTCGAGTGCTCTTACAGCAGTTACAAATGCAAGCACACTTGTCAGAAATTAAATAGCAACCAAACATTTATTTTATTTTGTGCAAATTGGAGAGCTCTGCAGTTGACCAGTGCAAATAAAACCGGAAAGGTTTAAACATGGCAACAGAAAAATAAATGCTAATGATGCAGTTTCTTGGTCTGCTGGGGCAACTATTTTGGTCTATGTATTTGCAAATACTTGCGCTGGAGTATCCTGCCATACGACAACACACAAACACAGACACACACCCACACATGCACACACACCCACACACTGTAGATGAAGGCTGACTTAATTTGTTTACTAAATGACATAATACCAAAAAGGCCAACTGGCACTGGCATGGGGTAGCTATATTTAGACATAAAGCAATTCCATGCGAGCCAACTAAATATCAAAAGCAAGGGCATGAAAAAAGACAATAATAAAGGCAACACTCCAGACACAAACACATACACACTCTCACACACACACACACACAGTTAATGTGCTTGAGCGTGTGCACACCATGACGTATGCGTAATGCGCAGAAGGAGCCTCAAGTGCTGCGTTCTGCGTTTTGTTTTCTCGTGTTGGCCATTTATCAAAATGCCAACAAATTACAAAAACAACACACACATTATGTAATTATAAAATAAATTAATAAGTATAAACTATAATGTACGAATATTTAATATACGCTCTTTGATAAATGAGCCAGCGTCAAGCTTAAGCAACAAAATGACAGCTGGTCAACGAGCGCTACTGGCGAATAAAGTTTCTACATATTTACTTGTTTATTAAATATGCATTGCCCCAATATAAATAGACAAGTAAATAATATGCATTGCTATTTTCCGAACATAATACCAGCATGCACATTCATGTCTGTCCAAGGACATGTCTTAATTAATAAGTGCAGTTGCAAGCCAGCAATCATCATTGAAACCTGAGAAATACGAGCCTATGTTAATGCATACTTTGTCTAATAATTAAGCTTGTACTGCTATTGAAATTCAATGAAAATTACTTTAGTTGTTATGGCTACAAGGCATAAGACTTTAAAAGAAAACACATTAAGCTTAATTGAAACATTGTAAGAACATTATTAATATTTAATAGGAGCAATTTTGTTTGAGCTTGCTTTAATTGCCCAATGAATAAAAAGTAACGGCAAAGTAATTCAATCATTAAAGATGCGATGTTTAAAGCCTCAACAATAAATTGTGGTCTGTCAAAGGCAACCTATTTAGCTTAGCTGAGAAATTTTAAGTCTGAATAGCTTACGCTGTGCGAATAATCATGATAAAAGCTTTGATGTGCTTTGAAAACTGAAGCTTGTCGCATGAAGATTTATATAAATGAAAGTAAATTAAAGCTGATCAACATACATTTTGTAAGGCTTCAATTCGTTTAATTTAAATAAATCCTGTAAAATGTTTGCATATGCCTATAAGGCTAGAGGTAACACAAGCTTAACAGCAGAGCAAGACAGGACATCTAAAATGCATAAGCTTTATGTGAGATAGTTAACTTAAGCTTAGGCTTCTAACTAGTTTATTCGTAGTAAAGATTCAAAAGCATTAAGTCAATGAAATCTAATTTTAGGGTTCAATACGACATAAAAGTATTCTTTACAAACTCTCACATATAGTAAAATAAATCTAACCTTAACTTTGGCATCGCTGATATCGGCTATTAAGCCATTTAGCTGATTAAATGAATCGATTCAATCTTTTTATATCAAAGTACTTTTTGTGATGGTTTTTTTTTTATGAGACTAAACCCCGCTGTTTTTGCACTCTGCTTCTGTCACTTGCAGGTTTCCTCTCCTGGGACGTATCCGATTGTCATGTCGACTTGGAGGAGGAGCTCAATACAATAACACAACATGCACCCGAGGGCGAGGAAGCGCGTCACGGTAAGTCAAATGTCAAATGAATGAATGGAAACCCATTCAATCAAAAACGAGCCGTCAGCAAATTGGGCCAACAACAAATTTAATAGAACGGTGAACGCAATTGAAAGCTGTCCAGCTGGCAGCTCATTAGAGTGAAGAAGAAAAATGTATATTATTAATAGTAATAAATGGAATTCAGTTGTAAAAAAAAAAAGCTAATGAGGAACTTGATAGCAATTTGTTTGACTTTTCCAGTTACAATTTATTTTCTGTTCGTTTTCCTTTATTATTTGCAGTCAAACGAGTTGAAAAGTTCAAATTGACAGCGCGAAATGTAAATAGCGTGTGCGCGGGCAAATGAATTTCGAATGATGACTCTGCAATTATTCAACTATTTAACTTTTTAGTTTGCAGCAGAAAATTACAAAAAATTGTTATTCCAAGAAATTATGACAATTGTCTTTCAACAGCTTTCACAATTGGCATTCATCAGATCCAAAGCTCGAGCTCTCTAAAAGCTTTCTCTGTGTGTGTGTGTGTGTGTGTTTGTGTGTTTGTGTGTGTCTTTTGTGTTAATATAAATCCAAATCGGAGAGCTGCGCATTTTCATTTTCATTTTCATCTGCCCCAGTGCAACGGCAGCCGCAACAATAAGAACAACAATATGACACAGCCAGCCAAGTGTCGAGAATTGTGCGGGCCTCTCGGATCTGGTTGTCTTTGCGGATTAGTCGGGACAACGTTGTTGAAATGCATTCAAGTGGCTGCACTGCATCGGGTGAACAGTTTTCACAGTCCCTCAACTGCTGCCCCCCTTCCTCATTTATTGTTGTTTGTGTGCCCTTTGCTGCTGATGATGTTCTTGTCATTATTGCTCTCCTTGTTGTTGTTGTTGTTGCTGTTGCGCAAATAGAAGCATTCTACAAGCTGTGCAGAAATTAACGCAAGTTTGCTTGTAGACTAACATGCTACATGGGTTATAAAAATTGCACTTGACAGCCAATGCAAATATCAAGCAAATAGCACTAGTTACTCATCTGCTTACTCGTTGGTTTTTACACTCATTGAGTGCAGATTCGCTTTGCAGAGCTAATGTTAAGCTTCAAATTATGTTCAGCGACTCGAGAACCTCTCGGTTCTGTCATCAACAGACTATCTGGTTATCGACTCCGGCATTTCAAGCGTCTCGCCGTCATTTCGAAGCCTAAAATTCTTGAGAACTGCAACCATCAACTAGCGCTTTAACATTAGTTTTGATTTATATTGTTTGTTTTCTTCTGTTTCATAGACTTAATATGTACATGCACTAAATTTGTCCAACATCAGATTCCTTGATTGAAGCTATTTAATTTTAATGAATTCTTGTGTGGATAGTAAAGCAAAGAGACAAAGTAAACCTTTTAAACCGAGTAGTTATTGCCATCTTTATCCTTAATAATTACCAAATTTGAAACGCTGTCAGCTATTTAACAGTTGGTGAAGTCTAAGAATTTAAACGCCGTTCTTCGAGCATGTTTTAGTGAAATTTAATTTAAGTTTTCAGGCAATGTTTTATTCAAGCTGCTATTTCTCATGTCATGTACAAAATTACAAATTGATTTTACTCCCCTGCAGTGTTGTTAAACAACTTCGACTTGCGTAAGTTCAACATTGAACATAGTTTGCGAAAATAATAGCTGTTCGCTGCTTCGAACTTGCAGTAACTCGTGCAGCATAATAATGGAAATAAAAATGTGTAGCATACTTTGCAGCGCCTGTTGTCAATGATATGCATGGAGACTGTCCTTGGGCTGGCTGGATTGTAAGTGCAAGACCAGCAGCACCTGCGCTCAATGCCTTTCTGCCATTGTCCAGAACAAGGACTTGGGCAAAGTGTATTCCGCATTCGAATTTCTTGTTTACACTGCTGCAAAAAACCACTCAAATAAAATTCTCAAGTGCTCGGGCGCACGCACCGGCCGAGTGCTCAATAATGATGCCATAAGTCGGGCAATTCAAGTACAGTTGAAGAAATCACTAAAGTTCTAAAATGTTGCTGCAGTTGCTGAGCTGGGCACGGCTCGCTAGGCCCTTTATGTATGACAGAGACTTCACGGGGCATTCTAATTTGACAAAGGTTAGGGCGCAACCAGCCGTCGGCAAGTCGATAAACGTCAGCACCTCCACAACAAAGCGTGGCCCTGCAGTCCACATCCTGCCTCTTGTTATCCAGTGTCCAGCTATCGTTTACCTAACGCTGCTTTGTTGGCGCTTGTCAACTGCCAACTAGCAAAAGTCTGAACGTTTCCTCTATGCCTTGGCTTTCATGTTTTGTATAAAGTCTTCTCCTCTTGAAAGCTGCTTTTCGGCCGATGCAGTGCCAGCGGAGGGGGGCAGGAACAATTACCAACATTTGTTAACAGGCGCATAATTTATATTTTATAGCTTATACTCATCACGGCGTCGTCCTTCATTATCCACGACAAAGTTATGCTTTAAAATTGAATTTGATGCAGTTTACTTAAGTTTGCTTGTGGGACTTGGCAAAGTTCGCTGCTACAACTTTGCAAGTGCAACTACCACAGACGCCCCGCAGTGCTGCGCTTATATTTGAGTTGAGGCATTAAAAACACTGCTTGGCATCCAGCTATTCATAAGCTTTCTGAGAAAGAATTGGCCAACTGCAAGTTTCTTCTGTTTATTCCCTTAATTAACCACAACATTAATATCACTAAGTTGACACTGGGATATATGACCCAAAGGGAAAATGTGTTAGAGCCAGACTTTGTTATGCTTGCTAGCGACATTGCTATCCCTTGACTAATCAGATATCATACAATTCAATAAAGTCTTTCAGCAATTGACAGCTGACATTAAAAGCACTCGTCATTCGTTGAACTAACACAATACTCGTAGCTTGCAATTTGTAAGCTATTTACACGCTGCTCAAAGTTGAATTCTCTGCTGTTTTTTCAACTGATTACAAATAACAACATCTTCATACGTGTTTGTTCGTCACTCGTCACGACTTTCATTTGTTTTATTACGTACTCGATACTCTATAGTTCCAAGCACAGCTTCCTGACACACTCGTTATACTTTTAAGGCACTTGTCTGTTCACTTCATGGTTGCACTTAAAAACGTGCAGTTAGTTCACTCGCCACGCGATACACTTTGAAGCCATTCATTGGTCAGTGCTCTCTCAGTACTCGTTACTTGCGACTCGTTATATTTATAGGGCACTCGTTAGTTTGTGATGTGTAAATGCAACCTCAGATTTTTGATCTGTTAACAAATTACGGCACTCATTAGATTGGGTAACTAACGTTTTATTGTGAGCTTTGCACACTTTTCCATTGCTAAGCTTCTATGAGAACACACATAACCTTTAAAGCCGTACAAATTGTTGAGATAAAATATATGCAAAAATTGATTGATAGAGCTTGGCAAACATACAGCTTAACTTTCAAATACTAACGCGCTCACACATACGTATAACAGACAAGGCCATATTGACAACGACTGTGCAGCTCATGCATAATTCAAGCACAGCCCATGAATGGGATGGCACAGAAATAAGAGAAAGAAATACAATAAGATAGTCGCGCCAACGCCCCTGCAGGCAAAACTTAGGCAAAGAACTGAATGTCGGACAGTCAGTCATGCACACACACACACACACACATGCACACACCCACATATACACACTTACATATACATATTTGCATACGTACACTCCCACTCCAAGAATAGCTGTTCGCTCCAACTGAGCTTTCAGCGGAGCGAGATGCTTGCCAGAGACATATCTGGCAGCAGAGATAAGCAAATAGAAGAATGCCAGCTTAAAACTAAAATAAAACATATAACTATCACGTCACCGAATGTTCAGCACACTTACTCCAATAAAAGCTGCTGAGTTATGTTGAGTCGATCATAACCAAAATCTGTAAAGAAGTGGCTTCCAACTGATAAAGTAAATATATCGAAAATAATTAAACTCAAAACCTTTTCCAATCTTTAAAAAATATTGTGAGCAGGCATATCAGAATAATTTTACTTCAGCTAGCTAGTTTAAATCCAAATTTAAAACAAAAAAAAAAAAAAAACTTTGAAAACAACTAAAATGCTGAAACACGACACGGTCCTCGTGCACCCTTGCTCTGATGCTATATTTCACATGGACGTGAAGGACATGCTGACAGGCGTCAATCCATATCAGCGACGCTTATCAATGATGCCCGTGACATGAGCCTGGCTCAACTACATAAGCCAAGCCAAGGCACACAGAACAGCTGACGTGGGACCTTCTGTGGGTATCTGGTCGCGCATTGCATTGCTTTTAATTATGCGCCCTGGACAGGCGAAAGAAGAAGAAAGAGAGGACCGAGCTGGCGCTGATAGGGGGTAGACCAGACAACTGGGCCAGTTGCCAATGCTTTGACGCTGACAACATGTTATTGGGTTTGTTGAACACCAAACTAGAGACGCCGCATCATCAACATCATCAGCAGCGGCAGCATACAGATTTTGTATCTGATCTATGATTAATGATGCATACGTCTGATGGACGCCTTAAAAAAAATGCGCTTAACCCGCGTGCCACTGCATATAGTAATTGAATTGAATTTTTGGACAAACTAATTAAAATACATTATCCAGTTATTTTGTGTATAAAGCGCATTTAAATTGAATAAATCAACGCGAATGCTGCCCCTCTGAAGCGTGAATACCTATTTGAATAAGCCCATTGCCGAGCACTGGCTGCATACATAATTGTGCAGCCAGGCTGGTAATTCGTTAACTGGCTTTTAAGCCAGTCCCAGAACGCAAGAGCCACATAACATTTACCACCGGCTAGCCCATGGATAACATTTTTGGCAGGGTCAGCAGAGTACGATGCATAGTAACTAACCTTGTCGTCAGGTGAATCCAAAAATATTGCAAGCAATTCTTAAAAATATCAGTTTCAAAAACAAACTAAATGTTTAGCATTAATTTAGAGTCTTCAAAGGGTCAATAGTCAGTAGAGTTCGCGCCCACGCAAATCTAAGTCACTTTTACTTATATTTTCTGTTGGGCCTTAAACTACAGAGCCTAAATATTGTACTACTTTTACCTAATTATCCTATATTTGACTGACTAGAATAAGAAATACCTTCGTCGATTGACATATTGACATATTCCGGATGTATATATATATATAATAATATATTTATATACTTTAAGAATCTTTAATTCCATGCAGTGCAATACAACCTTGGTATGGAAAATTATGTTTGACTGATTGACTAGCCTAGACAATGCCTTGGTAGATTGTCCTATTCCGGCGACAGATAGATCCATCATGACTCTATGAAACTTTAATTCAATGTAGCGCCCCTCAGGGGCTACGAGGGCTAGTACTAAAACTGGCTATAGGAAAGTTTTTTACACGTGCGGACTTTTGCACGCCGGCTTCACAGCAATCTTTTCCGCCATTTTTCGTTTGAAGGGGTGTGCGGGAAGAAGGACTTCAGTGCCGGGTGGTGACCGGCGCCAACTGTAATTACTTTGCAGTCCGGCACAGAAAAAAAGAAGCATAAAAACAAAAAACAAGTGGAATTGGAGAACAAAAAAATGGAGAGAAATCATAAAACACAAAAAGTTTCCGCCTGTTGTTATGCAAATTTGCTTTGTTTCAAAACTTGACAGCATACCGAGCGTAGGCATTAAAGTACAGTTATTAACGGTTAATCTGCGGCCGTTCGCCATTTTGGTTAGGTGTGGCCAGCGCGCGAAAACTTTTCAATGGGCTTTGCAATGCGAAAAACTGCACTTGACACAAGCCCGAGTACTGGCTGGCACATTGTGCAGGAGGTTCTATTTTCTTTTTTTTTTTTGAACTACATTCATGTCGCCATTCGCCATTATTTTGCGAGAAGCCAAGGCGATTGGGAGCTGGGCTGTGGGCGGTATTTGCCACCAAGTTGATGCAACTTTTCCATTGTATGTGGCTTTCAAACTTTGCGTTGCCATTGAGTGCTCGATCTGCCACTCAGGCCTATTGGTTCGTATCTGTTCTGTACAGTCTTTGTGGTTTTCTGGCTTGGCAAACCAAGTTCTTAAGGGACATTTGTAGTTGGACATTCGAAACTGTAAATACTTTTAAGGCGACTTGCATAAGAAGGCTAAGCCAACAACACAGTTTCCAACTGTGTACAGAATGCCTTTTATATATACCAGCTATTAAGACACTTACCTGTGATTTATAATGGAATTCCGTTCCGCTTCTCAATCAAATAATACGATAGCGTTCAATTGTGGACATATCATTCGAAAAGTTAGCAACAAAGAGTTAGCTGCTTAACTAAGTAACTTTAAACAAGTTTTAAGCTTTGTTGCCTTCCAGTTGTTTTTAAATATTTTCGTATAAATTCCAGTCAGGTCAACTGATTGCTTCCCAAGTGACCTTAAAAAGAAGCGATTTATTAAATGATGGGGTAAATGCACGTGAAAAACTAGAAAATAAAGTCATGTTTATTCTCTTTTGTAAATGTATAACTTACAAGCTAGCTCTAAATGACAACCAGATGTCAAACAAAAATAATATTGCCAGATCCACTTCTTTTTTTATTAATCAGCCTCGAACTGCTCGTCGGAGCATCAAATAGTCTGGAATGTGTAACCTTCATTCGATTTGATTTATACGAAATGACACTTAGGAGCTGCCTTCGTGAGGTTAATGAGATGCAAATGCTTTAACCGCGTTTTATTTATGAAACTCGAAATTGTCACGCGCCTGTAGGGGCCTGTACAAGGCAGTAAAAGAAGTAAGCGCGAATGTTGCCAACCTTAATTCACAAATTGCGTATACGCACGGGTGCCGCATGCGTTAAATACGCACCCGGACCGCAATATGTGGGTATATATGTCACTGCGTTTCAGAAACGCACACAAAAAAGTACTTTGTTTGTATCCGAGAGTGTGTGCATAGGTCTGATAAATAAAAGCCACACGCAGGTCGCTATTAAGATTATCATTTATAAAAAAAAAAGCATGTGGGACATGCGGAGCTGCGAATGGTCTGAGCAGCCGGACACTCGGACAGACAAAACGCCTGGGAGGCGGCAAGCTTGAGTGAAGCCATACGTAGATGCACGCTTGGGCGCACTCCAAGCTCGATGGCTCGTCGCTTTTTTTACGCGTACGTGGGCACATTTGAACGTTAGACCGATGTGGCGTATACGTAATGTGCACACATACATTTGGAATGTGTGTGTGTGTGTGTGTGTGTGTGTGTGTGTGCACATATTTGTGTAGGCTGTCACATGGCATGTGCACCCGATTTTTGGGCTTTGGCAACGACTATTTAGTACAGTAAATGCGTAAATTATTTACATACGGCTCGCTGTTAAAACATTTACTGCTGGCATCGGCCAGAGAAAGCGCACTCATCCAGTGACGATGGCCATCATCATGATGGTTGACAGCAAATGACATGACAAGGTCGTCAGCAAGGTCGCATGCTTCGGCTTCTGGCACGAATGGCTGACCAAATAGTCAGCGTTAAAGCTGACTGGAAATCTTAATTAAACCATAAAAATTAAAGATTTATGAAATGATTTTCACTGAACTGCAGCCGCCGTGCAGCTGTGGTACAAGTGCGAATAAAATGCTTGACAATAAAGCCAACTTAACTCGCCGTCCACCCACATTCCACCCACCGTCTGACAATTTAAAGCCACTTGATTTGGTGTGCGTGCCTAATGCTCGGATTCTTTAGCTGGGACACAAGCGTTTGGTAATCCAAGCCCCTTGTTCGCTTGCCACTCGACGTTTTAGCTATTCATTAGTGCGCTCGGTGGGTTAATGTTGAATGGAGGTTCAACCAGACCCACCAATCCACCAACCAACCCACCGGACGCCCAGACCGACCGACCGACCGAGCGACCAGTTGTTCGGTTAGCTGAGTCAGGCTTACCGCAAATAATAAAATTTCTGCGTGGTTGGCAGTAGAGACCGCTAGACAGGCAAGAGCGGGAGCTACTTGGGAGCACTGAAGACCAGCTACGAGCTACTTGAATATATTGCACGCAAGCACATTCCATTTATACATATCTAACTAAATATTAATGATTTTAAGAGCTTTTCCTTGCTAACCAAGCAAATTGTGAGCAGATGATTATTTAAGAGATAAGCAAACAATGCTCGACCAGAAATAGACTAGAAGCATGCTTATTTTCTCCCCTCCTCCCCTTTCGAAGTGCTTAATCGGTTTTAGCTGTTCTTAATTTAAAGCTTATTTACAATCTATATTGATGATGGGAGTGATATGTTACCTTTATACTTGGAATTTCTCTTCTTAAATTTCCAGGTGAGCGACTAATACAGTATGCCAGCGAGAATCTTGTGACGGAGGTGCTCATACATCCGCAATATAACACGCTTATACAATGTATGCGCAATCTACTAAGCAGTTTTACGAGGCATCGTCACATTATACATGCTGGGTATACCTTTAGCGGCAACGGTTCTTGGATCCTACAGGTCAGTCACGGGTCAAGGGCTGGAGGTAAAGCTTATGCTAACAATGTGTTTCCCTGCAGGATGGCACCTTCTCGGTGGCTGACTTTGCGGAGGCATTTCAAGAGCACGACGTACAAAGGGTAATACGCGCCTATGCGGATACCATAACGATGAATATACACTGCGCAGATGCGGGTCTGTGGCACACGTTGCCGGATAAGGTTTTTTCACGCCAGTGTAAAATACGCATCAATCCGGTAGATGTCCTGGACACCAGTAGCGAGTACATTAACGGCTTTATAGGTACGACTTATCCGAGCTCAAATTGAAAAACCTGCAATTTTATATCCCTGACGTATTGCAGACTATCTGGCGCCAATGCTGGTGCCAACTTCGTTGCGTGAGTTGCTGGAGACGTCCGATGTGGTGGGCAATATACGTTTTACGCACCCCACTCTCTATGTATTTCCCGGTGGTCAGGGTGACGCCGCCCTCTTTGGCATCAATGGTTTTAACATGCTGGGTAAGTTGCCGGCTAAAAAAGATGGGTGAGCTCTTTTGTAATTTCTGTGCCTTTATAGTTGATGGCGGCTTTAATCGTAAGGCTTGTTTCTGGGACTTTGCACGTCATTTGGATCGCCTTGATGCGGTGCTGATGACGCGTCTGAACAACAGCAATGTCCAGGGTCTTGGTGCTGTGGTGGCACGCAAGCGGGATTCCCACGTCTATCCTCAGATTGGGCATTTCTTTGGCAACGTTCCCGATCGGAAGGGTGGCCTGCCCAGTCCTGATGGTGATAAGGATCGTAATCCTCTGCTCATCGATCTTTTTGAGCGCGGCCATGGTCTCGTCAATGATCTCAAATCGCTCGACCTCAAGCCTCAGTGCTGTTATCGCAATCAAGAGCCTATTAATTTGTACCACAAGGTCGGCCACGGAACCCTGGACATGTATGTGATAAGCCCTTCGCGGGATTCCAAAGAGGTCAAGGACTTTTTGCAGAAATGGAATGCGGGTGATCAGCGTTTGTTTGCCGCACGCGACACCAAAGAGTTTAACTTCCCCTTGCAAAATTTGGTATCTATCTGCGCGTTGCTTGTCTGGCAACCAGCTAATCCGGATGATACCATAACCCGCATCCTTTTTCCTGGCAGCACACCAGATTTTAAGATCCAGGAGGGTCTGGAGAAGCTCAAGCATCTTGAGTTTATGAAGCACTCAACATGCACGGCCAAGTCTATAGCCCCAGCTATACAGACCGTAACCAGCACCAGAAAGACACTTAAATCTGCCATTGAGGGCACTCCGCCCAGTGCCAGTTACAAGCCCAGTAAATTCGGTCCAACTGCTATCGCCGCTGTCGCTGTGCAGCAGGACAATAAGGCCAAGGAAGCTAAGGAAGCAGCGGCAGCTGCAGTGGCGGCTGCAGCAGCAGCAGTTTCAGGGGAAACATCCGGGGAACAAGTGGACCAATCTGCACCACTTGTTAGCGCCAAAGCGGACTCCGTAGACACAGATGAGCCAGAGGCTGAGCCCGAGCTCGCTGTCGACACCGGTGATGAAGGAGCGCCCGAGCCATCCGTTCCCTCAACAGAGCCAGCCGATCAGGAAGACAACAAGGATGCTGACGAAGAGAAAAAAGTGGAGGTGTTGATTGTCAAGCCACAGCCGTCAACTGCATCAGTTAAGGATGCAGTTGACGCGCCCCCTACTGAGGTTGCTAGCAAGACAGCAAAGGCCACCAAAGGCAAGCCAGACAAGCCACGAGCGGAAGTTAAGCCAGTTGTACGCTCAAGAATTGATAGCAAGCCGCCCAAGTCCATGGACCGGAAGCTGGTTAAGCGTGAGGATAAAAAGAGTTCGCCTACTGCCACGCCAGCTGTAAGCCGTACGCCTGCTACACGTGATGTCAAGCCCAAAATAATAACACGCACCACCAAGTCGAGTCCCAGCAGCACACCTGCTAAGAGTGCCAAGGAGGCCAATAACCGCAAGGTGCTTGAGTCCAAGCAGCAGGCGACGTCCGCGCGGCAGACAACTACCAGCACACGTCGCACTGTTAGCACCGTGGAGAAGAAGTCGCAACAGGTCGAGTCGAAAACATCGCAGCACACAACGACACAGGCAGCGCAGCGCAAACCTATCTCACGAAGGCCACGTGGGGTATCACCTTCCAAGCGGGCTCCAGCGCCAGGCAGCCCAATTAAATCAGCAAAGCCCAAGCCGGATTTAAAGAAGTCGCGTCTGGATAAGGGCGGCACCACAGATTCTAGCCTGGTATCCACACCGTCGGCGGATGAGGCGACTGCAGCCAAAAAGATGCTAGAGTTAAGCGCCTCGCAAGAGCTGGATGCGGAAAAGCAACGTGAGTTGGACGATCTAAAGGAGGAGCAGGAAGTGGTACGCGAAATTGAAGCTGTCTTTAGTCGAGACGAGATGAAGCGACAACACTTGATCAAGGCGGAGCTGCGCGAGATGGCCAAGCAGGACAGCACAACGGAAGCCGAGGAAGAAGAAGAATACTTGATTATTGAAAAGGAAGAGGTCGAGCAGTACACTGAAGACTCAATTATTGAACAAGAGCAGGAGAGCAGCATGACAAAGGAGGAGGAGATTCAAAAGCATCAACGCGACTCACAGGAATCAGAAAAGAAGCGTAAGAAAAGCGCCGAGGAGGAAATCGAAGCAGCAATAGCCAAGGCTGAAGCAGAGGAGCGCAAGGCTCGTCTGGAGAGTAGCGATGCGGCGAGACATGAGATGCACGAACAGCTGGCGACAACCGAAAAAACAGAAATCAATGCTGAGGTTCAAGAGATCATATCCACTGCCAAGGACCTTGTTAAGTCCCGTACTGAAGAGCAACTGCCGCAAGCAAAACAAGTTGAGGAGGAGTTCTCGTCTCCTACGCCTGATGATAAGCTCAGCAGTGCCAAGAAAACGTCAGATACTAAAGACGAACCGATCGAAGCTCCCGAGGCGCTGCCTATAAACTTACAAGAAAGTCTTCCAGAGGAGAAATTCTCGGCCACCATCGAATCGGGAGCTACTACAGCGCCCACCTTACCAGAAGATGAACGAATTCCGTTGGATAAAATTAAAGAGGACTTGGTCATTGAGGAGAAATATGTCAAAGAGGAAACTAAGGAGATAGAAACTATTGTTGTGGCTACTGTTGCAGCTCCCATCGCAGCGGTAGCAGCATCAACCATCATCGCTCCTACCGAAACCAAAATTGAGGTTACTGCTGAGCCGCTTGCCCCCGGCGTGGACTCTGCGGAACGTATATTACCCAAGAAAATGACATTTGAAGCCCAACAGAGTCTGATGCGTGATGTTATCAAGACACCCGACGAGGTTGCAGATTTGCCGGTTCATGAGGAAGCTGACTTAGGGCTGTACGAGAAGGATACGCACGATGCTGGTTCCAAGAGTATTTCACACAAAGAAGAGACGGCCAAAGAGGAGAAAGAGACCGAAGATGAAAAGGAAGTCAAGGAAATGGAAGCAGCAGATGATGCGGACCACGTGTCTCAGCCAAAACAAGAGATTTTGGAAAACATTATTGCGAAAACAGAGATAACCGCTAAACATGAATCTGGCGAACAAAAAACTGAGGTTAAAACTACCGAAATTGTAAGTAAAACTATTTCGGAGAGCTACAATATAGAGGTGGACCTTGAAAAACCGACCGATAAAGCAATCAAACAGTTGGCAATTACACCAGATGAAAAAGAAGCCAGCGATATAACTTCTGAGGATGAATTGCCAGCGCATCTTGTGCAACCCATCGTTGGACCAACAAAAATTAAAGACCGCGAAGACACTGTATCTCTCGAAAGCCCAGCAACAATTGAAGAAGCAATTGAAGTTGAAATTCATACTTCCAAGGAAGAAACACAAAAACAATCCACTTTAGTAGTCGAAGAATCTAGTGAGGCCAAACTAAAACCAGAGCTCATTACGGCTGTCGAGTTACATCCAGACTCCAAAGAAACATTAAAAACCCGATCGGACGAGCATGAAAAGCCAGAATGTATAAAAGACCAAAAGTCAACAGAGCCTTCCCGACGTGAATCAGTTGCAGAGAGTGCGAAACCAAAAAGCTTGAAGGATGAAAAGTCCCTACCTGCATCTAAGGAAGCATCACGGCCGGGTTCCGTAGTAGAGAGTGTAAAGGACGAGCACGAGATATCGGAAAGTGTTAAAGACGAGAAATCTACAGAGCCTTCACGACGTGAATCAGCTGCGCAGAGTGCGAAACCAGAAAGCTTGAAGGATGAAAAGTCCCTACCTACATCTAAGGAAGTATCACGACCCGGTTCCGTAGCAGAGAGTGTGAAAGACGAGCACGAGAAACGAGAAAGTGTTAAGGACGAAAAGTCTACAGAGCCTTCACGACGTGAATCAGTTGCAGAGAGTACGAAACCGGAAAGCTTGAAGGATGAAAAGTCTCTGCCTGCATCGAAGGAAGCATCACGGACGGGTTCCGTAGCAGAAAGTGTAAAAGACGAGCACGATAAACCAGAAAGTGCTAAGGACGAAAAGTCTACAGAGCCTTCACCACGTGAATCAGTTGCAGAGAGTACAAAACCAGAAAGCTTGAAGGATGAAAAGTCTCTACCTGCATCTATGGAAGCATCACGGCCGGGTTCCGTAGCAGAAAGTGTAAAAGACGAACACGACAAACCAGAAAGTGTTATGGACGAAAAGTCTACGGCGCCTTCACGACGTGAATCAGTTGCGGAGAGTACGAAACCAGACAGCCAGAAGGATGAAAAGTCTCTACCTGCATCTAAGGAAGCATCACGGCCCGGCTCCGTAGCAGAAAGTATAAAAGACGAGCACGATAAACCAGAAAGTGTAAAGGACGAGAAGTCTACAGAGCCTTCACGACGTGAATCAGTTGCGGAGAGTACGAAACCGGAAAGCTTGAAGGATGAAAAGTCTCTACCTGCATCCAAGGAAGCAACACGGCCCGGTTCCGTTGCAGAAAGTGTAAGTGACGAACACGATAAACCAGAAAGTGTTAAGGACGAAAAGTCTACAGAGCCTTCACGACGTGAATCAGTTGCGGAGAGTACGAAACCAGAAAGCTTGAAGGATGAAAAGTCTATACCTGCATCTAGGGAAGCATCACGGCCGGGTTCCGTAGCAGAAAGTGTGAAAGACGAACACGATAAACCAGAAAGTGTTATGGACGAAAAGTCTACAGCGCCTTCACGACGTGAATCAGTTGCGGAGAGTGCGAAACCAGACAGCCAGAAGGATGAAAAGTCTCTACCTGCATCTAAGGAAGCATCACGGCCCGGTTCCGTAGCAGAAAGTGTGAAAGACAAGCACGATAAACCAGAAAGTGTTAGGGACGAAAAGTCTACAGAGCCTTCACGACGTGAATCAGTTGCAGAGACTACAAAACCAGAAAGCTTGAAGGATGAAAAGTCTCTACCTGTATCCAAGGAAGCTACACGGCCCGGTTCCGTTGCAGAAAGTGTAAGTGACGAACACGATAAACCAGAAAGTGTTAAGGACGAAAAGTCTACAGAGCCTTCACAACGTGAATCAGTTGCAGAGAGTACAAAACCAGAAAGCTTGAAGGATGAAAAGTCTCTACCTGCATCTAAGGAAGCCTCACGGCCAGGTTCCGTAGCAGAAAGTGTAAAAGACGAACAGGAGAAACCAAAAAGTGTTAAGGACGAAAAGTCTACAGAACTTTCACGACGTGAATCAGTTGCGGAGAGTGCGAAGCCAGAAAGTCTGAAGGATGAAAAGTCTTTACCTGCATCTATGGAAGCATCACGGCCGGGTTCCGTAGTCGAAAGTGTCAGAGACGTGCACGATAAACCAGAAAGTGTAAAGGACGAAAAGTCTACAGAGTCTTCACGACGTGAATCAGTTGCGGAGAGTACGAAACCAGAAAGCTTGAAGGATGAAAAGTCTCTACCTGTATCTAAGGAAGCATCACGACCCGGTTCCGTAGCAGAAAGTGTAAAAGACGAGCACGACAAACCAGAAAGTGTAAAGGACGAAAAGTCTACAGAGCCTTCACGACGTAAGTCAGTTGCGGAGTGTGCGAAACCGGAAAGCTTGAAGGATGAGAAGTCTCTACCTGAATCTAAGGAAGTATCACGACCCGGTTCCGTAGCAGAAAGTGTTAAAGTCGAGCACGAGAAACCAGAAAGTGTCAAGGACGAAAAATCGGCAGGGCCTTCACGACGTGAATCAGTTGCGGAGAGTACGAAACTAGAAAGCTTGAAGGATGAAAAGTCTCTACCTGTATCTAAGGAAGCATCACGGCCGGGTTCCGTGGCAGAAAGTGTAGAAGACGAGCACGACAAACCAGAAAGTGTAAAGGACGAAAAGTCTACAGAGCCTTCACGGCGTGAATCGGTTGCGGAGAGTACGAAACCAGAAAGCTTGAAGGATGAGAAATCTCCACCTGCATCCAAGGAAGCAACACGGCCCGGTTCCGTAGCAGAAAGTGTAAAAGACGAGCACGATAAACCCGAAAGTGTAAAGGACGAGAAGTCTACAGAGCCTTCACGACGTGAATCAGTTGCGGAGAGTACGAAACCAGAAAGCTTGAAGGATGAAAAGTCTCTACCTGTATCTAAGGAAGCATCACGGCCGGGTTCCGTAGCAGAAAGTGTAAAAGACGAGCACGACAAACCAGAAAGTGTAAAGGACGAAAAGTCTACAGAGCCTTCACGGCGTGAATCGGTTGCGGAGAGTACGAAACCAGAAAGCTTGAAGGATGAGAAGTCTCCACCTGCATCCAAGGAAGCAACACGGCCCGGTTCCGTAGCAGAAAGTGTAAAGGACGAACACGATAAACCAGAAAGTGTAAAGGACGAAAAGTCTACTGAGCCTTCACGACGTGAATCAGTTGCGGAGAGTACGAAACCGGAAAGCTTGAAGGATGAAAAGTCTCTGCCTGCATCGAAGGAAGCATCACGGCCCGGTTCCGTAGTCGAAAGTGTGAAAGATGAGCATGAGAAACCAGAAAGTGTAAAGGACGAGAAGTCTTTACCTGCATCTAAGGAAGCATCACGGCCCGATTCCGTAGCAGAAAGTGTGAAAGACGAGCACGACAAACCAGAAAGTGTAAAGGACGAAAAGTCTACAGAGCCTTCACGACGTGAATCAGTTGCGGAGAGTACGAAACCGGAAAGCTTGAAGGATGAAAAGTCTCTGCCTGCATCTAAGGAAGCATCACGGCCCTGTTCTGTAGTAGAAAGTTTGAAAGACGAGCATGAGAAACCGGAAAGTGGTAAAGACGAAAAGTCTACCGAGCCTTCACGACGTGAATCAGTTGCAGAGAGTGCGAAACCAGAAAGCTTGAAGGATGAAATATCTCTACCTGTATCTAAGGAAGCATCACGGCCCGGTTCCGTAGTCGAAAGTGTGAAAGATGAGCATGAGAAACCAGAAAGTGTAAAGGACGAGAAGTCTTTACCTGCATCTAAGGAAGCATCACGGCCCGATTCCGTAGCAGAAAGTGTGAAAGACGAGCACGACAAACCAGAAAGTGTAAAGGACGAAAAGTCTACAGAGCCTTCACGACGTGAATCAGTTGCGGAGAGTACGAAACCGGAAAGCTTGAAGGATGAAAAGTCTCTGCCTGCATCTAAGGAAGCATCACGGCCCAGTTCTGTAGTAGAAAGTTTGAAAGACGAGCATGAGAAACCGGAAAGTGTTAAAGACGAAAAGTCTTCAGAGCCTTCACGACGTGAGTCAGTTGTGGAGAGTGCGAAACCAGAAGGCGTGAAGGATGAAAAGTCTCTACCTGTATCTAAGGAATCATCACGGCCTGGTTCCGTAGCAGAAAGTGTAAAAGACGAGCACGACAAACCAGAAAGTGAAAAGGACGAAAAGTCTACAGAGCCTTCACGACGTGAATCAGTTGCGGAGAGTGCGAAACCAGAAAGCTTGAAGGATGAAAAGTCTCTGCCTGCATCTAAGGAAGCATCACGGCCCTGTTCTGTAGTAGAAAGTGTGAAAGACGAGCATGAGGAACAAGAAAGTGTAAAGGAAGAGAAGTCTACAGAGCCTTCACGACGTGAATCAGTTGCAGAGAGTACGAAACCGGAAAGCTTAAAGGATGAAAAGTCTCTGCCTGCATCGAAGGAAGCATCACGGCCCGGCTCTGTAGTAGAAAGTTTGAAAGACGAGCATGAGAAACCGGAAAGTGTTAAAGACGAAAAGTCTACAGAGCCTTCACGACGTGAGTCAGTTGCTGAGAGTGCGAAACCAGAAAGCTTAAAGGATGAAAAGTCTCTACCTGTATCTAAGGAATCATCACGGCCTGGTTCCGTAGCAGAAAGTGTAAAAGACGAGCACGACAAACCAGAAAATGAAAAGGACGAAAAGTCTACGGAGCCTTCACGACGTGAATCAGTTGCGGAGAGTACGAAACCAGAAAGCTTGAAGGATGAAAAGTCACTACCTGCATCTAAGGAAGCTTCACGGCCCGGTTCTGTAGTAGAAAGTTTGAAAGACGAGCATGAGAAACCGGAAAGTGTAAAGGATGAAAAGTCTACAGAGCCTTCACGACGTGAATCAGTTGCGGAGAGTGCGAAACCAGACAGCCTAAAGGATTTAAAATCTGTACCTGCTACTAAGGAAGCCACACGGCCCGGTTCCGTAGCAGAAAGTGTAAAAGACGAGCACGACAAACCAGAAAGTGAAAAGGACGAAAAGTCTACGGAGCCTTCACGACGTGAATCAGTTGCGGAGAGTACGAAACCAGAAAGCTTGAAGGATGAAAAGTCACTACCTGCATCTAAGGAAGCTTCACGGCCCGGTTCTGTAGTAGAAAGTTTGAAAGACGAGCATGAGAAACCGGAAAGTGTAAAGGATGAAAAGTCTACAGAGCCTTCACGACGTGAATCAGTTGCGGAGAGTGCGAAACCAGAAAGCTTGAAGGATGAGAAATCTCTACCTGCATCTAAGGAAATATCACGACCCGGTTCCGTAGCAGAAAGTGTTAAAGACGAGCACGAGAAACCAGAAAACGTCGAGAACGAAAAGTCTACAGAGCCTTCACGACGTGAATCAGATGCAGAGAGTACAAAACCAGAAAGCTTGAAGGATGAAAAGTCACTACCTGCATCTAAGGAAGCATCACGGCCCGGTTCTGTAGTAGAAAGTTTGAAAGACGAGCATGAGAAACCGGAAAGTGTAAAGGATGAAAAGTCTACAGAGCCTTCACGACGTGAATCAGTTGCGGAGAGTGCGAAACCAGACAGCCTGAAGGATGAAAAATCTCTACCTGCATCTAAGGAAGCCTCACGGCCTGGTTCCTCGGTGGAAAGTGTGAAAGACGAGCACGATAAACAAGAAAGTGTAAAAGACGAAAAGTCTACGGAGCCTTCACGACGTGAATCAGTTGCGGAGAGTGCGAAACCAGAAAGCTTGAAGGATGAAAAGTCCCTACCTGCGTCTAAGGAAGCAACACGACCCGGTTCCGTAGCAGAAAGTGTGAAAGACGAGCACGAGAAACCAGAAAGCGTCAAGAACGAAAAGTCTACAGAGCCTTCACGACGTGAATCAGTTGCAGAGAGTACAAAACTAGAAAGCTTGAAGGATGAAAAGTCTTTACCTGCATCTAAGGAAGCATCACGGCCCGGTTCCGTAGTCGAAAGTCTGCACGACGAACAGGAGAAACCAGAAAGTGTAAAGGACGAAAAGTCTACAGAGCATTCACGACGTGAATCAGTTGCGGAGAGTGCGAAACCAGAAAGCTTGAAGGATGAAAAGTCCCTACCTGCGTCTAAGGAAGCAACACGACCCGGTTCCGTAGCAGAAAGTGTAAAAGACGAGCACGAGAAACCAGAAAGCGTCAAGAACGAAAAGTCTACAGAGCCTTCACGACGTGAATCGGTTGCAGAGAGTACGAAACCAGATAGCTTGAAGGATGAAAAGTCTCTACCTGCATCTAAGGAAGCGTCACGGCCCGGTTCCGTAGTCGAAAGTCTGCACGACGAACAGGAGAAACCAGAAAGTGTAAAGGACGAAAAGTCTACAGAGCATTCACGACGTGAATCAGTTGCGGAGAGTGCGAAACCAGAAAGCTTGAAGGATGAAAAGTCCCTACCTGCGTCTAAGGAAGCAACACGACCCGGTTCCGTAGCAGAAAGTGTGAAAGACGAGCACGAGAAACCAGAAAGCGTCAAGAACGAAAAGTCTACAGAGCCTTCACGACGTGAATCGGTTGCAGAGAGTACGAAACCAGATAGCTTGAAGGATGAAAAGTCTCTACCTGCATCTAAGGAAGCATCACGGCCCGGTTCCGTAGTCGAAAGTCTGCAAGACGAACAGGAGAAACCAGAAAGTATAAAGGACGAAAAGTCTACAGAGCATTCACGACGTGAATCAGTTGCGGAGAGTGCGAAATCAGAAAGCTTGAAGGCTGAAAAGTCCCTACCTGCGTCTAAGGAAGCAACACGACCCGGTTCCGTAGCAGAAAGTGTGAAAGACGAGCACGAGAAACCAGAAAGCGTCAAGAACGAAAAGTCTACAGAGCCTTCACGACGTGAATCGGTTGCAGAGAGTACGAAACCAGATAGCTTGAAGGATGAAAAGTCTCTACCTGCATCTAAGGAAGCATCACGGCCCGGTTCCGTAGTCGAAAGTCTGCACGACGAACAGGAGAAACCAGAAAGTGTAAAGGACGAAAAGTCTACAGAGCATTCACGACGTGAATCAGTTGCGGAGAGTGCGAAACCAGAAAGCTTGAAGGATGAAAAGTCCCTACCTGCGTCTAAGGAAGCAACACGACCCGGTTCCGTAGCAGAAAGTGTGAAAGACGAGCACGAGAAACCAGAAAGCGTCAAGAACGAAAAGTCTACTGAGCCTTCACGACGTGAATCGGTTGCAGAGAGTACGAAACCAGATAGCTTGAAGGATGAAAAGTCTCTACCTGCATCTAAGGAAGCATCACGGCCCTGTTCTGTAGTAGAAAGTTTGAAAGACGAGCAAGAGAAACCGGAAAGTATAAAGGACGAAAAGTCTACAGAGCCTTCACGACGTGAATCAGTTGCGGAGAGTGCGAAACCAGAAAGCTTGAAGGATGAAAAGTCCCTACCTGAGTCTAAGGAAGCAACACGACCCGGTTCCGTAGCAGAAAGTGTGAAAGACGAGCACGAGAAACCAGAAAGCGTCAAGAACGAAAAGTCTACAGAGCCTTCACGACGTGAATCAGTTGTGGAGAGTGCGAAACCAGAAAGCTTGAAGGATGAAAAGTCTCTACCTGCGTCTAAGGAAGCAACACGACCCGGTTCCGTAGCAGAAAGCGTAAAAGACGAGCACGAGAAACCAGAAAGTGTAAAGGACGATAAGTCTACAGAGCCTTCACGACGTGAATCATTTGCAGAGAGCACGAAAGCAGAAAGCCTGAAAGATGAAAAATCTGTACCTGCATCTAAGGAAGCCTCACGACCCGGTTCCTCGGTGGAAAGTGTGAAAGACGAGCACCAGAAACCAGGAAGTGTTAAGGACGAAAAGTCTACAGAGCTTTCTCGACGTGAATCCGTTGCGGAGAGTACAAAGCCTGAGAGTTTGAGGGATGACAAGTCTCTTTCTGTCTCCAAGGAAGCATCACGACCTGGTTCTGTCGCTGACAGTATAAAAGGGGAACTTGAAGAGCCGGAAAGTATAAAAGACGAAAAGTCTACAGAGCCTTCACGACATGAATCCGATTCAGAAAGTACAAAACCGGAAAGCTTAAAAAATGAAAAGTCGCAACCTGTCTCCAAGGAAGCATCACGACCTGGTTCTGTCGCCCAAAGTGTAAAAGAAGAACATAAAAAGACAGAAAGTTTAAAGGACGAGAAGTCTGAGCCACTTAAACCAGCCAAGCCGGCGGAGCGCTCTGATTTTGCTACATCAAAAACTGCATCCAGCCCTGTAGATGAAGCCGTAGGCAATGTTACTGAAATAAAGGAGGCTGACTTGAAAGAGGGAAGTTTTAAGTCCCCAATATCATCATTAGTCGAGAGTATACAGGACGATAGTGGAAATGCAAAAATAGAGGACCCATCCTGTCAGAAATCACGTTTCGAAAGTTCAATGCCTCTTAGTATAAAGGATGAAATGTACCTAGCTTTTTCCAACGATGCATCACCCGGTACCGTGCCACTCAGTGTGAAGGGTCAACCAGAAAAGCCAGAAAGTGTCGAATCTGTTGCTGAACTTGATAAGGGTGACAAGTCCAAAGTACCTTCCGACCTCAAATCAACATCTGAGAGCAAGTCCTTACCAGCTTCTAAAGACGCTTCACGACCCCCATCGGTTGCAGGAAGTGTGAAGGATGAACCTGATGATAGGGAATCTTCCCGAAAAGAATCTGTTGTAGAAAGTACAACGCCAGAGACTTTGAAGGGTGATAAGCCCTTGCCGGCCTCTAAAGAAATATCACGTCCCGGATCTGTGGTAGAAACTCTGAAAGATGAATCGGAAAAACCTACATCTGTTAAGGACGATAGCCTAAAAGATGAGGAACCATCGCGTCCAGTATTATTAATTGCGAGTGCAAAGTCAAATGAACCTTATCGTCCTGCGTCCGTAACAGAAACGGCTTCGTCACCTATTGACGAAGCGTCAAAAGAACCCATTTTGGTAGCCCTCTCATCTGCTGAAATCAAAGGAAATTACCCTACAGTATCCAGTCCTGTCGATGTTGCCTTAGGCGAATTTTCTCATACAATGACAGGGGCAATCGAACTAGACAAACCTGCCGAGCACACTACCGTTGGAGCTATACTAACTGCTTCTAGTCCTGTGGATGAGGCAGCTAAAATTTTCGCATCAATTGAAGAACATATCATTTCACAGGCAGTTCCAAGTAAATTGGACGAAATCAGCTCGTTCTGCGAAGATAAGCTGCAATCGCTTACTGAGCCACTAAGCCAAAAAGCAGAAACTGTAATTGATACAGTAAGCAATAAACTGGAAAGTGCTAAAGATTTTGTAGTGGAGTCCTTGGAGCAAATAACTAAGGAAAGTTCAAAATCATTAACGGACATTGAATCTCTTAAGGATGCAAAGGTCATTGAGGTTTCTAAAACAGCAACTATCACGGAAGAAAAACAGCACGAAGTTATTGAAAAAGTGTTGTCGACTTCGGAGATATTATCTCAAAAGTTGGCGCAGGAAAGTTCAATTATAGAACCTGCAATCGATATGCCTGAAGATGCCAGTGCCAAAGGCAACCTTGACTTGAGTGGTTTTTCAGAACTTCGTGAAACACACATTACCACAGTGGACTCACCCGAATTTAAAGTAACGATTTGCGAACGTGATGAGAGTATTCTGCATGATATAAAAGAAGAGGACGAGGAGCACAGATTTTCGCCACCGACCGAAAAGGGAGCTATGCTACCAGAGCAACCAATGCGTCCCCTCTCGCCACGTGAAGAAGAGGTTGCCAAGATTGTTGCCAATGTAGCGAAGGTTTTGAAGTCAGATAAAGATATTACTGATATAATACCTGGGTTCAATGAGGAGCAATTGGAGGAAAAACTCAAAACTACAGCTGAAATTGAAGTGGCGAATTTACAGAAAACGACTTCACCTGAAGCTCTATCGGGTAAATTAACTCCAACAGCGGATCTTGCCTTGGATGAAAAGATATTAGATATGAAAATGATGAAAGTAGATATTGAGTCAGAAAAGTCTTCACCAGATCAAAAATCTGGGCCAATTTCAATTGAAGAGAAGGACAAAATTGAGCAGTCTGAAAAGGCGCAACTGCAAGGAGCTGCAAAAGTTGCTATCTTAGAAGTAGCTAGGGACACTTCCAGGCCAGAATCAGCTACAAGCCAGTCGGGACCTCTAGAATCATTACCATCTCGCCCCGAGTCCGTAGCAAGCCAAAAAGGGGAGGAAAAACCAGAATATTCCTTAGATTTATCAAAGGAAACATCACGGCCCGTATCAGTGGCCAGTTTGAAAGAAGAATCCGAGCACAAAGATGAAAAGTCGCCAACACCAGCTAAAGATATTTCCAGACACGAGTCGATTGCAAGCCATGTAAGTGAAAAGGAAGCCGGCAGCATTGAGTCTGACTCTAGACGCGAATCAATATCTGCTGCTGGATCGGCAAAATTAGATGTTTCCGCCACAGCATCTAAAGATGCAACTCGTCCAGAATCCGCTGCCAGCCAGGCCAGTGAACAGACCAAGGAATGCCCCCGCCCGGAATCAGTAGAGGGGGACCCAATATCTTCGCGACCAGCATCAGGTGCTAGTCATATCAGCACCAAAGATGAAGAGACTTCCGACTCCCAGCGCGATTCAAAACTGGTCTCGACAATGGCAAGCAAAAAGGAAGAGAAATCAAGCGAATCAACAACCACCTCCAAGTCAGTTATAAATGAAATGAATCTAAAAGAAGAATCTATTAGCGAATCCCTAAGTAGCAGCATGAAGGTGGAGGACAGCTCGAGACGGGAGTCTCTATCTAGCTTGCTGACCGATAAAGAAACCACCAAATCTGCAAGCACTTGCGTCAAGGAGGAAAATGAACGTATTACAAAGATTATGGAGAAAACAACAACTTCAGAAGTGGAGGAGCTGCTTATTCAATCCGAAGAATGCTCCTCGGAGTCTATAGTCAGTGAGATACAAACTTCGAGCACCCAAAAGTCAAGTGGTCAAAGCACAAGCAAGGAAACCACAAGTACCTCTGTTCAGGAGTCAGTCAAGGACAGCCTCAAGGAAACGGTAGCAGAATTCTTGGCTACAGAGAAAATCATTGCCGCCAAAGAAACATTCAGCGCTGAGGCCACCAAAACAACTGATGAGTGCCTGAAGAAGTTATCTAGTGTTACCTCATCTCAGAAGCCTTTGTTTGTTGGCACAGACGAATCCCGGCGTGAATCGATGCTCAGTCAGACCAGCGAGGGTCGGCAAACGCACAGCGATCCCGAGGAGGATAGTGACGATGATGGACACGCCAGTCTAAAAGAGGCTCGTTCCAAGTCCATTGCCACCATCATGATGACTAGCATCTACAAGCCTTCCGAGGAGCTTGACACGATTGACGCCCTTAAAGAAGACGAACATGAAGATCAGGAGGAGCTTAAACAGGATGACCACGACAAGGAACCCAAGGAGACAAAATCGACTACTTCACTTACAGACACAACCACTAAAACAACCACACTACTGCAATCCAGCGAACAGATCAGCAGCACCACCATGAAAACTAGCTCGACAGACTTAAAGACAAAAGTCGAGTCCATTACACTGTCACAAACACAAACACAAGGTGAGCAAGCAGCTGACAGCACAGATCGCAAGACACCGCCAACAGCACCGGTCAGCCCCAGCGTTAAGCCGGTGAGCACCACAAGCACCACGAGCATCACAAGCACCGCGGCCACGGGCTCCAGCTGCGCCAAGAGCGAATCTAGCGCTGCCAGTATAGCATCAACATCGGGCCCATTGTCGCCCAAAGACATTAGTGGTAAGTCTAGTCCTGGTGCATTAACATCTGAAAGTCAATCCATACCAACACCGTTAGGGCGTGAGTCGCACACCGAGACGCCAGAATCATCTCCCAAGCCCACTTCTCCTTTTCCGCGTGTCAGCAAGGATGAGCTGAAGTCCTTAGGTGTAACAGCGGAGCCCGATGCAAGCGAGATCAGCGTCGACTCCAGTGAACTGCTCCCCGAGCTGCACGAGTTGCGCGGCATTGAGAGCACCACAGCGCTCAGCGGAAGCACTGAAAAGATCATAACGACAACCATAACGACAGTAACTAAGGTCATTTCTGCCGATGGCAAGGAGATTGTGACTGAACAAAAGACAGTCACCACAACCGACAGCTCAGAGCCAGACAGCGAGAAAGTGGTGGTCACCACCACTCGCACAACCAGCGAGAGCGAGAAAAGCGAACGCGATCGCGATCAAATCCTGCCCAAGGAAGTAACCATGCTGCGCGGCATTTATCGCTCCAGCACGCCCGGCAGTGATGATGAGCGTTTGGCTGGTGCCATGAGTGACGATGAGATGCCCGGCACGCCACGTAGCGCTAGTTACGATCTGCAGCACTCCAGCTCTGGCATAAGCAAGCGCTCTGATCTCGATGGCGATGACAGCCAAGATGATATACCGCCGCAGTACGGTAGCGAAGAGCATTCCACTGCGCGCGCCATTCTGCAGCCCCGCGCAGCCGATCCCATGGCAACCTCCTTTTATGGCGCACTTCCCGATAGCTTTGATGCCAAGCCCAGCACTGAGCCAATACCTATACGGGGTGCCATACTGATGACCTACACTGACTCACCACCAGCCAGCCAGTCATCCGAAAGTGTGGAGAGCACCAGCCAAACCTGGGCTGGACACAAGTTCCTGGATGAGGCCGACAAGGACTTCCAAAAGGCACTCGAGGAGCACGTACAGGCGCGCGGCGCCGAAGTAATGTCTTCCGTGACCGCCAAGTATTCCTACTCACCATCTAAGGCCGAAGAGGTCGAGCAGATTGTCAGCGGCACTGCCGAGCGACAGCGCTTTCCCCTCAGCGATGTCCAGAAGGTACGCAGCGGCGACAATCTCTTGGTGAGCTTCGGCACTTCAAGCCCCGCTGTTGGCAGTGCATCTGCCAGCACTGCATCCACCACTGGCGCTGACAGCACCAGCGCAGTGACAACAGCAACTGGAACAGCAACAGGAATAGCCACAGCAATAACAACAACCGCAGCAGCTGCCACAACAACTAGCACAAGCAGCACAACCGGCACCCTGCCAAAGGATCGGCTTGAGGAGTGGGGCAAGCCACTCGGCCTGCCATCACCGGCACCATTGCCGGTCGAAGGCGCCGACATACGCACCACGCCCAAGAAGGAGCGTCGCTTGGTGGCCACCAAGACGCGTCTGAACAATGAAAAGAATCTCCGCAAGCGTAGCGAATCGCCCAACAAGGCCAAGAAGCCCGCACCTGTCTATGTGGATCTTACCTACGTGCCGCACAATGGCAACTCCTACTATGCACATGTCGACTTCTTCAAGCGTGTCCGTGCTCGCTACTATGTCTTCTCTGGCACCGAGCCCAGCCGTCAGGTCTACGATGCCTTACTGGAGGCCAAACAAACCTGGGAAGACAAGGAGCTGGGTAAGTAAATCAATTATATACATATAGAAAAGGAGCTTTAGCAACGATTCTTACATTTTGCAGAGGTAACCATTATACCAACATATGATACCGACGTGTTGGGCTACTGGGTAGCCGAGAATGAGGAGCTGCTTGCCAAGCACCGCATTGACCTGTCACCATCTGCTTCGCGTTGCACAATTAACTTGCAGGATCATGAGACCTCGTGCTCCGCATATCGCTTAGAGTTCTAGGCCACGGGCTTGTTTATTGCATTTGACGATGACGACTAAAATCTACAAAAACAAAAAATAAAAAAAAAAACAATTATTTCAAATATCTTATACCACACTGACAGCGATTTGAATGCGGCCCCCTTGTAAACCTTAATGGGGCTAACAACAGCAATCAACACACACACACAGGCACAGACACAGACACACACTCACACCAAAAAGACGACTTTCAATTTTTGAGCTTAACGATGACGACACAAATTTCAAAAACATACAAGAAACACACAACGAAAATGACAACAACACTAATTGCGACTATAACTGGAAACAAAACTTGACACGAAAAAAAAGAGAAACAACAAAATGCAATACGCAAAATGCCGTGCGCCAACGAAAAGTTAAAAAAATAAAACACTTTCGGAAATGAAGAACAAACAAAAAGCTGAATATGGCGGAGTAACGGGTCATCTTGGATGACGCCATTTTGTTTGCCAATGCCGTCTATTTGGGCTTTTTGCCAATTTCTTTCCAAATGCAGTAAGCAAGGTAATTAATATATATTAATTTTCAAAAAATTAATTACCGAACAATGCAAATTAAAAAAAAAAAAAAAACAAACAATAAACTTTCCAAAGAAGCGCTACGTGCCAGAAAAAAAATATACTTATATACAAAGAAAAACGTAAAATCCCATTAATATATATAATGTTTATGTATTTGTTGCTTTCATTAAACGTCAAGCTACCTTGCATAGTTATCCAAAGATCAAAATTGTTTTCAAAACCGCATAGCAAAAATATACAAAAAACAATTATACAAAAAGAAAAAAATTATGAAAAACCTAAAAAAAACTCAAAAACAAAAACAAAAAGAAAAAGGTTACAAAAATGCTAAGTATATTACAAATATTATTCATGTTTCTTGTATTAGTAAAACTTTTATGAACAAACTATTGAAGAATCTCATAAACTTGAATTTTAAATAAAAAAAAAAAAAATATATATATATATACATTAATACATATATGTGTATGCCGAAAGAAGGCGAAACCATATTGTACTACTATTAGTATTTACTTAGCTCTAAAACTACAACACACGCCTAAATCATAACGCAGATATACCATGCAAATGATCAATGAAAATAATTTTTTTTTTCTTGTTCAAAGTGAATAACAAACTAAAATGCAAACCCATATAACGAAATGCACACACAAATTGTTAAAGCATAATAACGAGAAATATAACTAAGTGCTAATTAGCTAAAACCAAAAAAAAAACAAAAAAAATGTCAAATGAATTTAATACGAATCACGAGTCACGACGTATATAAAAATGTAATTCAATTAAAAGTCTAATCGAACAGCTACATATAATAAATATTGAACCAAGCATGGAAATAATACGAAACCTTAAATAAATGTGCCTCCCCAAAATGCAAACAAATGAACAATACAAAAGTCTTAAATATGAAATATCATATATCAAATGCTAAATATCAAATTAAAAGCATACACTTAATTGTATAATTTTCGTTTCATATTTCCATTTTGAGTTTATCTTTTGGTTAGCTAATTGTTCTTGCAGGCTGCAGAAAGACTTACTTAGTACCAATGGAACAAAATAATAATATACTATCCAAAAATGAATTAACTATAGATCAAACACGCAAAATGATATACGTACACTCATATAGAACCAGAAATAATAATACCAAAGTCTGGGAGAAATTGAATGAATTGAAAGCGTCGCATTGTTGAGCTAGACCTGGGTCTGTGTCTTCATGTTTTCGCTAGAAAAGTTTGAAAGTCATGGGCTTCATATATACATAACGTATATAAACGAATGTAGATGTGGGGTTAAGTGGGTTTAACTTTGAATGATAAATACTGATTGCTGTTGTTGATGATAGAGTTGATGATGCGATAATGTTAATGCTGATATTACTATATAAGGTTTACGAGAGGGTCTGATTGGGTTAGCATGGGATAGGGTGTCATGGGGTAGGGTGTCATTTAACCAGATATTGTGAAACAAAACTAAATGATGAACACAAAGTGAACGAAGGTTATTTTTCTATATTTTTTTTTACCTTTTCATAGTCATAGAATAACAAATTTGAAGAAAATGGAAACTAAAACCAAAAATTAAAAAAAAATAAAAAAACATTTAATGAAATAATCCCAAAAAAAAAATGACAAGATAACAACAAAAAATATAACGAAAAAGGCACACGCAATATTTAAAAAGACAAATTATAAAACTCAAGCATATTTTGAAGCCACTGCAATTAATAGTCAGTCAGACAGTCCAATAAAAGAGAGAAAACAATTAAATGAAAAACATATTTAAATAACAATTTTTGATTGCATTACAAATTGATATTTGTCATAGAGACTTTTTAGGATATACATACATATATAAAGCCGATTTTTAAAAAGCGCAAGCCTAACATAATGAATTCAAGGAATATATATATATATATATATTATATTATTATTTGCAGTTTTAACAACTAAAATATATGCATATACATATTTATATATATGAATATATTTTCAGTTGCTTTTTATACAAGAACAAGAACAAGAACAACCAGGCGCAACAGTCTACAAACAACTGGCTACCGTCCAGTCTACAAAAGTTTGATAAGCAACAAGCAAAAAATAAATTAAAAATTAACAAATTTAAAATTACAAAAAAAAAAACACACACACACAAACTAAAAATATATACACAAACGATTCAAGCAATTAATAAAAAACGAACATTTACTTTCGAAAGATCCAAACGCGCATGTGATAGGTTTTTGTTTATTTTGTTTGTTTTTTGTTCTTTTCTTTAGCGAATGAATCATTTTAAAGCAATATTTGATTGATTTTGGTTTGATTTGTGCTTGACTAAAACGTGAATAAACAGTTTATGATTTAATCAGCTGCAAAGTAAATACTCTACATATTTATGTATGTATGTATATGATATAAAGTGATAAAACAAAAAAAGAAAATGGAAATTATTTTATGACTACTAGCAAACAGCTTTAGACAGGGATTTACAAATTATAAACAAAATTTAAATATATGAAAGGCATTGAAAAGTTATAAACAAAATCAATGGTACAAGCACCATAAAAACTTATTTTATAAATAATTAAATTATATAAAAGACAATTAGTTAAAAACAAGAGAAGCTAACACTATTCAATTGAACAATTAATCCATTGTTTTTTTTTTTTTTTTTTTGATAAACTAATATTAAGAAACTAAATGTACTTTAACAATTGATTTCAAATCCGAGCTCTCAACAAGAACAAGTTAAGAATTACCATATATCGAAAAGAATTAATCGTATGAGTGTCTCGTAAGTTTCCTTCTAATATGCAGACAACAAATCAATACCAAGTAATCATGCACTAAATAAACACAAATGATTAAGATGTCAGAGAGAATGGTTAGTATTTGGAGTTCATAGACGAATTGTCTACATATATGTACTATGTCGCCATGAACTAACACTTTTCACTATTCGACTGTGTATGGCTACTTGGTTGAGTTAAACGAATACGAGCTGCACTTGCATATTAATTTTCAAAAAACATTTCCGCTTAACCAAATAAAAGCAAAAACGAAACCAAACACAAGAAAGAAATGCTTATAGATATACGTATACACACAAAATATATATATATTAAAATGCATAAACGACATTATATACACTATAAACTTGAATGTATGAATGTTTGCTTGTAAGCTCAAAGTAAATATTTTCTAACCCAATATTATGTTTTGCTTCACATGAGTTAAGCCTAAAAACTGAAAAACTGCTTGACAGTTTCCAGAAAACCTAAATTGATCTGTGTTGTGTTAACTCGCAAATGTTTTTATTAAATGTTTGTTGTTAATTTTTTCAGCTGAGCAATCAGCTAATCAGGAAATCAGTTATTATTAATCCATTGCCTTAACCAAAGAATAAAACGTATTAACGTATTATATATATATATATATGCAAAAGTATTGAGTGTACCCAAAGAAAAAACAAGAAAAAAACAAACTAAACAAAGAATACGACGAATTTGTTTGTTGAATTTGCTTTGAACTATTAGCAGCTTCTATTTAAATCAAATATACTTAAATTTATATGCATGCATACATATATATATATGTATCTATATATTTGACTACTATATAATCATTAGTAAAAGCAAAATGCATGCAGAAAATTGTTAACAAAAACAAAAAACGAAAAAGGAAAACCCAGCATACAATTAATACACAGCAATAAAATGCAAAATTAAATATCGCTACAAGAGCTAAATCAGTGGGTTATATTCGATATAAAGGAATACACATACACATATACAGATACAGATAAATATGGATTCAGTTCTAATTTAAGTGCGTGCACAAAGTTACAAATAGTGCTGCTAACTAGGAAAGAAGCTAAATTGGAGGAATGCAGAAGAAAGAAGCGAAAGCAAGCACAAAGAAAATGTTGCAAACAAAATTATTACAACACACACACACACACGAACACACACACACTGACACTTACACACTCAAACATAGGAAACGGAAGTAATTGAAATCAAGAAGGAATGCAAAATTTGAGAATTACAAAAATCTAAAGAATTAAACGAATATAACAAAACAAACAAGTACATATATGTATTACATTTTACGAACAAGTCAAATCAAGCTTATCTCAAGATCTATTTCAAAAGAAAAATCTTAAAATTATAATAAAGGTATTTATGTGAAATTTCAATGTGTTTCATTTCAATCATCAGTTGGGTTAAATCTAAATAACCGGGTTACCTGATGGGAGCCGGTAAAAAGATGAACGAATTTAGAAAGGAACCAACAGTATACGGCGACACCTGCACCACCGACTCTTTAATATGAACCGAGCCATATTTCATTTATAATAACAAGCATTATTCTAGTGAAAATTCTTAGAATGTGAGAACCTAGTTTTGAGCTTGTCTAGCCCAGACTGCCATCCCGAACCGTGAACCGAACATTTCTGTTTTGGCTTGCAGCCTTGATTATCAGCCTGTTATTCAGAAAGTCGATGGTCGAGATGGCGCCTACCGTCAGCACAAGTGCAACCTTAGGCTACACCCACAGACGGATTCAGCTTTTGCTGACGAAAGTCGGCATAAGTAGTAAATTGTCCTCGACTCACCTTTTTATCTGCCAAACTTGATATATGCACAGTCAGCACTTCAGCTTGTTGACATTGAAATGCGTTAATTCACATTGATAATGATTGATGAGAGCGCGGACAGCTCTGCAGGCTGCTCCCTTTGTGCTACTTTTCCAGACGTCCAGTCGTCAAGCGGACCTTGGCACATTCAGGCATGGAAGCATTACAGTTGAAGAACAGCCATAACTAAGTAGATTGATGTTGTCTGGATTATTAGCTTGTTATGGATATGGTTTCTCGTTCAGCTCAATTTGCCCAGTTAATGTTTGGTTAAAGATTTTGCAATTCCAGATAATAATTATAATTGATGCGCATTGTATTGCAATTAACTGATTAGATAAATGCTTTATCTATCAAATAACTGCGGCTATAATTGAGGCAACCTCACTAAAGTTCAACTCAAACATTTTGGCATGGACATTTTGGACGCACTGGGGCCACTGCAGCGTATCGGCCAGCTGTGCAACCTGTGGCAGTGGCGCTTGGATACTGCCACACGGCAGCTGCAACGTTCCCGCTGGCTGGAGGCCTACGGCTGTGTGGTGCTGCTACTGTCCACGGGTTACCTTCTGTACGGCTTGTTTGACGAGAGTCGCACCGCCGATGGCGAGTCCAATGAAACCACCAACATTGGCCACACGGTAGACTCCATACAGCTGGTGGGCATACGTGTGGCTCACGCAACGGCGCTTCTGGAGGCGCTATTGCAGCGTCAAGCGCAGGGCCGCTTCTTTGCGCAGCTGCGCGAGATCGACCGCGAATTCGCGAATGTGCTGCATCTGGACCTGGAGAATGGCCAATTCCGAAGTCAAATGAACCGCCGAGCACTGTGGATGCTATCCGGCTATTTGGTTAGCCAGATCTTCATACTGTTTACCAAAATGCTTGCGCCGGATAGCCACTTTATGATCTATTGGCTGTGCTATTTGCTGCCGCTGCTGGTCTGTGGCGTGCGCTATTTTCAGATCTACACGGCCGTCCAGATTGTGCACCACCGTCTGGAGATGCTGCTGCGCTTGCTGGAGTCCCTGCAGTTGAACGAGGCGGAGCAGCCGCAGCCATTTGTCTGCAAGTCCATAAAGGAGGAGCTCGAAATGGAAACGCTGGCGGCGGCTTGCATGCAGCGTCTGTTGGCTGCCAGAAAATTGTATCAGCGCCTCTGGCTGTTGGTCGCCCTGCTGAATCGCTGCTATGGCCTCTCCATGCTGGTCAACTTGGGCAACGACTTTCTGGCCATCACCTCCAACTGTTATTGGATCTTCTTGAACTTTCGCCGGTTTGCCGCCTCGCCCTACGATTTCCTGCAAATTGTGGGCAGCACCCTTTGGTCTGCACCGCATTTGGGCAACGTTCTTTTTCTGGCTCTCATATGCGAACGAGCCGCTTATTTTGTGAGTAGCAGGCGGAACCTGTGGCACCTGTGCGTCCACTGGCACTTAACTCGTACCGTTTTTCGCTTGCAGACAACGCGGCTTGCCTTGAGTCTGCATCACATCCGCGTCGATCTCCAGAATGACAGCCACAATGCACTGGTGAGTCGATCCTTGTTCACCCCCACTTCTATCTCCATGCAGACCGTAATCCCCCCGTAATCTGCTTCACAGATCACCCAGTTCTCCCTGCAGCTGCTGCATCAGAGACTACACTTCAGCGCAGCGGGCTTTTTCGATGTGGACTGCACGTTGCTTTACACAGTGAGTGGGCGTGGCTCGTACAGATACTTGAGTGTTAATTGACTTACCAATTCATTGCAGATTGTTGGTGCCACAACCACGTATCTCATCATTTTGATACAATTCCACATGAGCGAGGGCAGCTTGAGCAGCGGTACGGCCGGGGGATAGGAACCAGATATTGTAAACATATTTGTTTAGCGGATTTAGTAGCCCGTTTAGCTTTTTTATATCGAATACACAAAAATAAAGTCCCAGTAGTCCATGAGAGCAGCTGTAACAAATGTCAATTTAAACCATTATCAAACACAAAGTATTCGTGTACAAACGAATAAGTAAGTAGAACCCATTTATAGACCCACACTTGTCCAAGAATAGCGATCGCTGTCGCGATCAAGACTGGACACCTTTCGAGCCAGCATTTGAAACCACAACAACATGGAATGCCAGGGCAAGGACCCTGATAAGGTCCCCACAACTGACGACGAGAAGACCCTAATAAACACACCCATGCCAACGCCAACGCCATCGATCGATGAGCTCAGCAGTGATGAAGACCTATTCGAATTTATACGGGAACCCCCCATAGGCGACAGACACGAGCCGACAGCCAGTGCCAGCGACCATACCATTATCATGAGCGAACGTGAGGAGCCTACGGCTAGCTCCTCATTCACCGTTCCCTCGGTCGATGTCCCAAGCAACGAGGGCAACAACAGCTTGGTGGCTGTTGTCCAGCGCAGCGAGTTCGCCAAACTTTTGATGCGCCTGGGCGAGGAGGGAGACGGCGATGCGAACCAGATTGTAATAGAGCTTCTCAACTCCAAGAAGCAAGCGGAGAAGGCCACATCGGTGATCGAGCGCGTATCGGAGAACCTTATGCTCGTGCTGCGCACCCAGACTCTAGCCGAAGCGGGCATTATAACAGGCAATGAGCGCTATCGCTCCTTTAAGTCTGTCCTACAGAACTATGCCAAGCTCTACGCGGCTAAGCGATTCATTGAGAAACTCCCTATGCTGGGACTATCGCCACAGTCGAGCCAGGACCACGGTCAGGATCAGAATGAGAACGACAAGACACTGGCTCGCATGGTGGCCGACGAGGTACTGCAGATACCCGAACTACTACGCCAGCTCTGGGCCTCCCTCGAGAAAATGGAGTTCTTCAACGAGGACACTGCCTACAAAGTTTACTTGGAAGCTCGCCGCCATCCCCAGGCAAAAATTCTCCGTGAACTGATGTTAACCCGCATATCGCGTGTCTACCTCTGCATTGTCAGCTCTGCATCCTTCCTCGACTTTAGCGAGCACGAACTAATCCACGTGCTCAACAACTGCTACCTCAGCGTAAACTCCGAGATAGAGGTGAGTACGGATAACACCTAGGTGGCTGGAAGTGACATATTTATTTTTATCTCACCTTCTAGATATTCCTCTCGGTCATACTCTGGCTGGAACACAATTGGTACGAGCGCAAGAGCTGCGCTGAGCGAGTCTTGAGTGGGGTCCGATTCGGCCTGATGCCCACCTGGTACCTTTATACCCTGGATAGAACAAATCGTTGCAATCACTTTGCCAAGGTCATCTACAGTAAGGGTGTGCAAGCCCTCCTAGAAAAGGGACTGGAGTAAGTACATCTCTGACTTAACTACCTATCGCTTTGCTTATTGAGTATATTTATTTCATTACAGGGAAGCCTTGGCCTTCCGTTACAAAAAATCTCGTGCTACCAACTCCAATGATATAGAAAATCCCTTACCCCGTGACTGGGTTGCCGATCCCGAGTGTCGCCATCATCACAAGTGCCATTGCGAGCGATTTATCTATCCGACATATGACGTTTTCAAGGATTACCTGGCCAGGATTATACGCTGCGCACCGAATTACTGGCGCACTCTTCGGCCTGCCCAGGAAGTCTACCGGATGGTACTCAAGTGCTGCGCACCCCCTTGCCAGACACAGCAACGAACCTAACCATATCGTTGACATCAGTTGTCTCATCTCTCTACACCAATGACAATAACTCCTAAATTTATTGTTTTATCCGTTCTGGCATGCTTAACTGCAAATCATTTTATAGTGTTTAATAAATGTTTGAAAATGTCGAAATTGCTTTTAAATCCGTTAACACCAAGAACACAATAATGTCCATGCAATTTTCAAAAGTCAACTCTTATCTTTAAAGGATCGTTACATATATATAAATCTTATTTTGGCTCACGGGTTATGTGGATTGAACACCAAATGGAGGATTTAAGGGATCGGCTCTTAACGCACTTAATTGCTATTTTTTTTCACTTGTGATTTTATTAACTTTATAGCTTTATAGTATCCAGAGTGGGTACCTTCTTTAACATACAATCCCAGAAATTGAGCTTGTACAATGTAACGACTCCCAACTTATTCCAACCTTTATTCAACACTTAAAAATGATTTGCAGTTAAGCACGCCAGAATAGATAAAACAATAAATTTGGGAGCTATTATGATTGGTGTAGAGAGATAAGACAACTGATGTCAACGATATGGTTAGGTTCGTCGCTGTGTCTGGTAAGGGGGTGCGCAGCATTTGAGTACCTTCCGGTAGACTTCCTGAGCAGGTCGAAGAGTACGCCAGTAATTCGGTGCGGATCGTATGATCCTGGCCAGGTAGTCCTTGAATACGTCATATGTCGGATAGATAAATCGCTCGCAATGGCACTTGTGATGATGGCGACACTCGGGATCGGCAACCCAGTCACGAGGCAAAGGAATCTCTATATCATTGGAGGTGGTGGCGCGCGAGTTTTTATACCGCAAGGCCAAGGCTTCCCTGTAATGAAATAAATATGTATATTCAATACACATAGCAATAGGTTAGTTGAATCAGAGATGTACTTACTCCAGTCCTTTTTCTAGGAGGGTTTGCACACCCTTACTGTAGATGACCTTGGCAAAGTGATTGCAACGATTTGTTCTATCCAGGGTATAAAGGTACCAGGTGGGCATCAGGCCGAATCGGACCCCACTCAAGACTCGCTCAGCGCAGCTCTTGCGCTCGTACCAATTGTGTTCCAGCCAGAGTATGACCGAGAGGAATATCTAGAAGGTGAGATAAAAATAAATATGTCACTTCCAGCCACCTAGGTGTTATCCGTACTCACCTCTATCTCGGAGTTTACGCTGAGGTAGCAGTTGTTGAGCACGTGGATTAGTTCGTGCTCGCTAAAGTCGAGGAAGGATGCAGAGCTGACAATGCAGAGGTAGACACGCGATATGCGGGTTAACATCAGTTCACGGAGAATTTTTGCCTGGGGATGGCGGCGAGCTTCCAAGTAAACTTTGTAGGCAGTGTCCTCGTTGAAGAACTCCATTTTCTCGAGGGAGGCCCAGAGCTGGCGTAGTAGTTCGGGTATCTGCAGTACCTCGTCGGCCACCATGCGAGCCAGTGTCTTGTCGTTCTCATTCTGATCCTGACCGTGGTCCTGGCTCGACTGTGGCGATAGTCCCAGCATAGGGAGTTTCTCAATGAATCGCTTAGCCGCGTAGAGCTTGGCATAGTTCTGTAGGACAGACTTAAAGGAGCGATAGCGCTCATTGCCTGTTATAATGCCCGCTTCGGCTAGAGTCTGGGTGCGCAGCACGAGCATAAGGTTCTCCGATACGCGCTCGATCACCGATGTGGCCTTCTCCGCTTGCTTCTTGGAGTTGAGAAGCTCTATTACAATCTGGTTCGCATCGCCGTCTCCCTCCTCGCCCAGGCGCATCAAAAGTTTGGCGAACTCGCTGCGCTGGACAACAGCCACCAAGCTGTTGTTGCCCTCGTTGCTTGGGACATCGACCGAGGGAACGGTGAATGAGGAGCTAGCCGTAGGCTCCTCACTTTCGCTCATGGTTATGGTATGGTCGCTGGCACTGGCCGTCGGCTCGTTTCTGTCGCCAATGGGGGCTTCCCGTATAAAATCGAAGAGCTCATCAATCGATGCTGAATCCGTTGTCATTGATGTGTTCATGGTGGTCTTCTCCCCAGCTGTGGTGGGCTCCTCTGCAGGGTCCTTGTCCTGGCAGTCCATGATGTCGGTACTTGTGACGATGACTCAGCGGATATCCAATTCCACTGAAAGTTAATCTCTACAGCGTGCTTCCCTAAATGGTTTCTAAATGAGCACGTTTGGTATAAATAGTGTGTGTTACGTATCCGTATACGTATTTGAAATTGATGTGTGTCTTGGCGTAGAAACTTTAAGATTTGAAATGGATGCAAGGCCTTGTCGATGTTTATTTAGTTGCTAATGGAATCGACAACGAGTATGCTTCGACAATAAAGCATGTGAATGTGTTATTTACTGTTGCCTATGTCGCCTAGAACGCAGACCTGGCTCTTCCCATCGGAGCCACTGCGGCAAGCGAGACACCATTCCGCCGAGTTGTTAGCGAGATACTCTAACGAAGCGAGCAGCTGCTTTGCCCCACACTGAATGCGCTGCGTGGCATCCGGAAGACGCACTTTGTAGAGCAGGAGAGCCTGGTTAAGCCATGCCTGCAGATTGCGGCAATCCCCTGGCAGAAGTCGAAAGTAGAAGAATGGATATCCATAGGACAGGAACTCCTGCAGCCAATTGCCACAAAGCATAAAATGCAGTAGGACGCCCACTGTTTGCAGCAAAATGCAAAAGCGATCGATTGGTGTGTTCGCCAGTGGCACTTGGTCCAGAATGCTGCATAGCTCACTCAGCTGCGCCAGTGGATGGAAGTATATGTTATGAAGTGAGGTTCAGAAGTTTAGATGGATTGATCCAATTTAGCTTACGTCGCGATGCTGGTGTATTATAATGCTGCTTCCGGCGATTTCAAAGACAATACTCCACATGAGGCACACAGCCACCGCCTTGCCCATGGCGCATTTGCTGGCTATAAACTTGGATATGGTAATTAGGAACTTAAATGAGCTAATATGCCGGCCCATTTCGTAGAACTCGAGCAGATTCTGGCTAAAGTAATGCACCAGCATCGGCTCCAGCGAGGCACTGGGTATCTTAAATGATTTGCGCAGCAGCGTTTCGCGGGCATTGCGCACCACAAGAACCTCGTCCGGCAGCAGGAACAGAATGCTGGCCAGCACCTGCAAGGTAGCCAGTTCCTCCGTGCTCAGCTTGTGACGGCTCAGTTTCCCTAAGTACTCACAGCCCTATATGGTAAATAAACAAAGATTAAAAAAAGAGAGGCCCATTTTCTTATGTGGGAATTAGTAACTCACCTGCAAGACCGACAGCTTGTCGATTGGCAGGAGCACGCGTTGACCCAGCGGAGACAGCTTCAGAATGTTATAAAAATTGCGCCACGAGAGCAGCGTAGATTTGCTTTTGGCAAACAATTGCTCGACAGTACGCTTGCCGGTTAGCTTTTTGGCGGCGAAAGGTGTTTTGTTTGCCGCATACATATTGTATGTAAAAAAAAATAAAAATAAGCGTGGTTCCCGAATTTGAAGTGTTTAACCAGAGCAGTACACAAGCTATGTCCCAGCTGGCAACTGCAATTTTGGCAAGAACTAGAGAAAATTCTTGAGGCTTATTTCACTAGTCGAGCCATTTTACTGCCAACTCACAATAATTCTTGGCTGTCATATTTTTTAGACAATTCAAAGGTGTCGCGAGCGATTGGCACATGCCAAAAAGATAGCACACAGAAAGCAGTGCAACAAGCAGTACATCATGCAGTTGACGATTTCCGCTTAGCTTAAACTTATGTAATATGGTTAACCTGCAGGTGGATGCACTTCACACAAGTTCCGCAAGCAAACGAGTCGATATAAGCAATGCATGTTTAGGAGTTTGCGGCATAAGACTGCGGAATTTGTCTCATAGTCTCATAGGCCTGGGACTCCAAATATGAGCAAGCATTGCACGACCTTCTTGCCGACGAAAACCTAATTTGAGCTGGGAAGGCAAACTCTTTTGCCGAGGTACTTTCATCCATTTCCGGTATTGGATATTTACAGAGAATGTTTAAATAGTTTGAAAATATGTTAAAACTATTCTAATCCCAACAAGGTTTACAAAAAATTCAATTCTTACTATACAAGTTAATATTAATTCACAATCTATCATGTAATTAATAATTGTGCATCATTAGATCAAGCGCATAATCGCGGTTTCGTCTTCAAGTAAATGAGCCCTAAGGACTTTATGGATTTGAATGTACATTCTTCAATGCATCATATAATTTCTTGCCACTGCCAGAAACAGAAGCGTTCACAGTTCGCAGTTCTGATGTATGGAAGGCTATGAGCATAGCAGGAACATTTACTTGAAAACTTGTTGAAATAAACATCGACAACAGTTTTCTAAGCAAAATTCATCTTATAAATATTAAGTGTTAATTTACTTATGTTGCATACAAGAGATAAACAATAACAGTTATCAAGTTTATATTATGTATAAAGCAATGTGTCCCTATCTAATCTGAGCACGCATCGCAATGCTGCTGGGAATCTCAACATTGTTCAGCTGTAACAGTTTCACCAGATTTCGGATGAACTCTTGTGATACCTTCAATTCGTCGTCGGCCTGCAGGCGCTCGTAGAGGTCTAAGGCGCCCTCGTAGTTGTTGGTCTTGGCGAACTGGGCTAGCAGCATGTCGTAAATGCGCTGCTCGTCGATGGTACGCTGCAGACCACGGACGCCACGCGCCAAACGGAGCAGTGTGCGCACGGCGCCCTCCTGGCCCAGGTGCTCACAGTTCTTGAGCAGCAGTTCGTGATTGATACGGAATTCCGGATTGATAATGAGCCGGCGCAGCTGCGTCTCAGTGCCGGACTCGGCCAGCGCCAGCAGCAGGGCGCTGTTCATGTTGGCTGCGCCATGCACGCGACTGACCGTCGATGTAACCGTGACCAAATTCTGCTGTGCCGACTCTTTCGTTGTGCCCGGAAACCGAGCCAGCTCCGTTGCGTCGCCATTGCTCAGCTTCACCAATAGTGATAGCAGCTCAAACTGCAGCGGCGTGTGATTGTGGCGGGTGGCCAGGCGCTGGAACTCTGCCACCGCACCATCCATATCACCGCGAAGCAGCCACTCGCGCACAACGGGACCCAGGAGCGCATTATGCGACTGGCAATAGCCAAGCTTGCGCAGGAACTGAAACGTTTCAAGCGTGAGACTGCGACCAGCAGACTCAGAAGAGGTTGCGGATGCTGATGCGGATTCCTTGGCTGCCATTTGTGCAACATTATTGAGCAGCTGCCAGACATTCTTGATAACATAGTCGCCACCGGTGATCTTGTGCTGCTCGGAGCGCTTCTGCAGCAGCTCTTTGGCCGCATCCAGTTGTCCCTCCGCCACTAGCAGAGCCGCGTAGTCAATCAGCTTATGCTCATCCACCAGAAAGCCTACAGATTAATATATATATGAACATATATATAGATGTGTATAATTTGAGCGAATCGGGTCGTTAATCACCTGGATACGTTGTCTGCAATCGTTGCAAACTCTGCTGTGCGCGCGGCAGATTCTTCAGCTTAATGTGCAGGTCGAGAATGGAGGCCAGCATGCCGGGACTGGTTTGGACGTGCAACGCCTCGCATTTGGTCAACAGCTCGAGGGCGCGCTCGAGCCGACCATCGCGCACGCTCAGCTGCAGCAGGCGGCGCAGGACTCCGCGAGTGTTCAGCTGCTTGGCCTCCAGCTCAATCAGATGACACTCCAGTTCGTCCAGCGACATGTCGCGCGGATGCTTGATGAAGCCACCAGCCGCTGAAGCTATGTCCGCGGGCAGCGTCAACTCTGGATTGCGCATTTTCTGCAGCGTTTTGGCCAGCGTTTGGCGGATGTCTGCATCGCTGTTGCTCGCCAAGCTGAGCAATGACTCGGCCGCTGCTGGCGACAGCTGCAGCTGCAGGCGATGCAGTTCGTGCACGAATCGCAATAAGGCAGCCGGCTCCTGGCGCAGACGCGTCTGTGGTGCGCACATCTGCAGCAGCAGCGACCCAACGAAATCCTCCTGGCGCTGCAGCGACCGCTGCTGTAATGCCTGCGTCAGCTGGGCGAACAGTTCGTAGCGCTTGGTGGCCCGCATGTGCACGGCCAGCGCTGCCAGTGGCTGAAGCAGTAGCAAAGGCTGAACTCGCGTCGGATAACGCTGGAGCAGCTCCAGCGCTTCAATCAGTTGCTGGTGCTGCAATAGCTGGGCAAGCACATGAACCAGTGCCTGAGAGGCGCGTACGCCCACGGCGTCTAGTTGCTGCAATGCTTGCAGCGGCTGTTGCAGCGTCTGCCACAGATGGGGCAGCACATAAAGACGCAGCGTTTGCTCGTCACACTCCACGCCCAGGCGCTGCATATCGCCCAGCAGCCGGAGCACACCGCTCTCACCCTCGAGCTTGTGCTGCTGCAGCAGCAGCGGCCAGAAGTAGTGCGGACGCAGTGGCTCGCCGGCGGCATTCAGGGCCTCCAGACAACTCAACGCAATGGCCGGTTGGCGGCGCAATGCCAGCTCTGCAAGCACCTCCAAAGCGCGTGTGTTTTGACCCCGCTGTCGCAACTGGGTGGCAAACTGAATCATCTGGTTGAGCGGTGTACGCGCCCGGAAGAGTTCCTGCAGCAACAACGCCGCAAAGCCATCGATGTTTTGGTTCTCGTTGTATTTGGGTGCCGGCAGCATGCCAATCAGCTGAATCATTAGCTCTGCCTGCCCATTGTGCAGCAGCTGAATACAGAGGCTGTTTATTGCCGGAGGCACATCCACGCCAGCCACATACTCTGATGGCAGTTCAACCATCAGTTGCTGCATTAACTTCTCGTCCACCTTCTTCTGGCTCAGCACCGCACGCAGCATTTGCAGCAGCTGCGGCGCATTGAAGCTGCCGGCGTGCTGCTTTAGCAATTCGCCCGCCTTGCTCAGCTCGGCGTTTTCCACATAGGCAACAAAACACAGGGCCTGGGTGCTCAGAGTGGGCGTAATGCCCGCCGCCCGCATGCTGTTTAGGACCGCCTCCACGCCGGGTAAATCTCCACTGCGCGCATGTCCCAACAGTAGAGCATGAAAGTTGCGCTCGGAAAGCGGAAAGCTGCGCTCACGCATCTCACTTATCAGTTCAGTGGCCTGACGCATGTTGCCACTGGCACCGGCCACGTCCAGCAGAGCGCTATACAGTGCTGCATCCGCTGGGCCATTGTAGGTGGCAATCTCGGTGAGCAGTGCCCGATGATCGGGTAGCGACAGCTGGTTCTGATGCAGCATCTGCAGCTGTGTATGATAGTGCGACACAGTAGGCTGTTCCACCTTGAGCAGCTGCGTCCACAGGCGCCGAAATATCTCCAGGCGCTCGCTGCTGCTCTGCACGGGCAGCAGCTCCGGCACACAAGCGCCCAGCAGAAAATGCAGCTGCCCGGAATTAAGTCCCGGCCGCTCCCCAGCACGATTAGCCTCCAGTAGCTGCAGAATGCGTTCGCAGTGCTCATAACGAAGCACACTGTGCTGCTGATAGTGCTGCTCCAGCTGCGCCCACAAATCCTCGATGCTGGCAACAGTTGATACGCCGTCGCTGCCTTTTCGCGAGCGCTTCTTGCTTGTGGATGCTGCTTTTGTTCCTGCTGCGGCTGCCATTGACGTGTAGCTACTCGCAACTGGGAGCAGCGCCGGCATTCCTCTCCTGCTGGCTATTGGCATTGCATAATGGAGGCTTCCATGTGCCGCTGGCACCGCAGCAGCAGCCCCAAGTGCAACATATCGCAGTGGAAGACGCAGGCACACGTGTTGCAATAAATGCGAACGCAACATGGCGCTAGCCAAGGCGCTGGATCACCAAATCTTCCTTCGAACAAAAACAAACTGTAGCACGAGAACAACACGCGCGCCGGCAAAACAGCAAATAACTGCTCAATTCATATCGATGTAGGTTATCGGTAAGCAATAAATGATGTGCTATCGATATTTATAAGGTAGTTCGTTTTTATGATCCTCAGATTGGTCAGGGAAAACAGTTGATTAAGCACATTTATTTGCAACGCAGCATCACTAACCAAACAACATATGTTGTTTGGTTAGTGGCAGCATCTAGTTTCTGCGCTATCGGCTCACATTTTTATTTTAAGAACACGCACAGGGCAATAAAAGCAATCGGAATGTAGAATTAGTTATATATCAATATTAATATATATATATATATGGATATATATATATATATATGTATGTATGTATGTATGTATGTATATATATATATATATATATATAAATCAATCATCAAAAATAAATTATAAATGATCAGCTGTATTAATGGTTCATGTCAGTCTGCCTGTTGTGAGAACGCACATTTAAATATGGCGCCAAGTATTGAATGCGCACTTGCACAGGGTCGATATATCGTAACGCAATTCGATAATTGTTGAGCAGCGATGATACCATCGGTTACTTGCACATCGCTCATGCTTGCGAAAATGTAATTATGGTGCCTCCATATAAATGCTGCTAAATAGTAAAGAGGCGTGCTCTTCATCTTTAATCGAGTGACATACAGCCGCAGAAAGTGCACAGATTTTCAACGCTGTCAGCAACAATTTCTCCACCATTTCTGAAGACAACGCAGACCAGGGCAGTTTCCCTGCTTGCCCTGGCAGCATGAGGCAACGATTATTGTCAACAGCGGCAGATGCATCGAATCGACCAACAGACGCGGATTCGAATGTCAGTCAGAGAATGGAATTGGAAGCAGAGGACAAACATCACAGTACGTATGCCCACACATAGATATGGATTTACCCAAATACAAGCATTCATATTTATGCTTATTACATGCGCTTGTCTTTTGTTTATTGCCTCAGTTGCTCCTTCGGCCATTGAAAAGCTAAGACGATTCTGCTACCTAGGAAGGATTGAGGCACCCGTTTATGCACCCACAACGTTTGACCTGACTGTGGAGTGCCACTTTGGAGCATTGCGCGAACTATGTGGTCTGGTCGGCGGGACGGAGCTGGTGGAGTGCTTAAGGAATGTACTAGATGCCTGCAACGAGCCCTATTTGCCGCGCCGCGATGAAGCACTACTTGTGCTGGCCATTTACCTGTCGACGCGCACTGACGAAAATCAGCGCACGGTGGTGCGCGGCCACTTTGGCGAGCTGGTGCGCACGGATAAGGACTTGTTGTTAGTGATCAAATTTGTAAAGCATGTTCAAAAGCTGATGGAACGCAAAACCCCAATCAGTCGCACCATTCGCAAGGCTGTCTTGGATTGGTACCAGCATCAGCCGCTCGATAAGCTGCTGCACATGTGGTCACTGAACGATTGTGACCGGGCCCAGCACCGGGAACTGCTGCATCGCTGCCACTACAGCAACGTTGAGTTCGATGCAGCGACTATGGCCGCATTGCGTGTGCTGTCAATGCCCGCTAAGGAGCTGGCCAAGTGGCCAAATTCTCTAGAGCCCCTTGTCAAACACAAGGAAAAAATTGTGGGCATTGCCAATCTTCGTCTGTCCAAAAATCCTCACTTGGCCCTACCTATTATAAACCAACTGTCACTTTGCTATGAGCATATGCCTCGTCATGTCATGACCGACACAAAAGTTGTAAACATGCTGTTGCCCAAAATGAGCTACGAACAGCTGTTGCAAAGCTGGCCAACATTCATGAAGCTCTACAAGTCGAATCGCAGTGCTCAACATAGTTATATTCAGCGTTTCTTCGATCCCTCAGGATTGCGTGCAGCCAATATGGAGCCCATACGGTTGCTCCTGCAGGAAAAACGCGGAGTCAAGCGAAAAAAAAACGTGAGTCTTATTTTATATTTTGGGCCCCTCTAATATGTAATTTTTTCCCAAAGATTTCGAAAGGCGTTGTACCCGTAAAACCGGTCAGTTTTATTCAGAAGTTGTACAGACAGTCTTTCGGCTGCAACAAGGCACTTGGCTTGCGCCTGCATATAACAATTAATCTGGAGATGTGCTACATCGGAAGTGAGTTAATTATAACATTCGGACGACATTCGTTGTGGCTAACGCCCATTTTGCATTTCTAGAATCTCTTACTGGACGTTGGCGCTCGATCAAATATCTCGATGCAGTTGTTGCTTTAGCCTTTGGCTACTTTAAGTGCGATCCTAAAGTGAAAGTGCGTATTTGGCATGATAAGAGCGGCCAACTAAAGAGTTTACCGTGGATGCCTGAGATGTCAGTGGATGATGCACATGCCTGCTGTGAAAACCAAAAAGTCGCCAAAATCAAACAAACCCTAACAGACGTGCTCGACAATGCACTTCAGGATGCGGAGCAGGCGTATGATGTATTTTTGGTGTTGGTTCCACGCGCTACGCGTGGCAATTCCAAGAACAAGTCCGATCAACTTTGCCAACGGCTCGATGAGTATCGCCAAAAACGAAATATAAATGCCAAGTAAGATACATTTGTAATCATTTTCCAATTGCATTCAATATCTCCCTCTCTCCCTCTTCAGATTTATCATAATCAGCTTGCGCCAGAATCATGCCTCCATGAGCTATTCGAAGCTACGCAACGAGCACATATTGGAGCTATGCAGTATTACTGAGCAGACTCCACGTTTGATAAATGCCTTCGCTCACGGCAAGTTCTTTTAGGCCATCAGGCACTGTACCTTTAGCTACACAACTAAATAGATAACATCTCCGGTAACCAAAGAAATCATTAGCTGCTGCTCATCTAGGGCGCTGTGGTGGCAATCAAACAGGCTGGATCTGTTGATGCCTGTCACTGGGAATACACCGTGCATCTACTCGCATGCCACAGCAAACTTTCTTGCGCTCTCTATCTCTTTCAAACTAACATAAAACTACCTACACACACACAACACACGCACACGCTTGCATTCTATGGTGCATGTGTGCTCTATTTCGCACACACTCACAGCACCCTTGATGTTTACTAATTATATAAGTATTTACATGCATACCTAAATAGCTGTTAAGCTACATTCGTAAACAAGCACGTACATTCACACTCAAATCACACACACACACACCCACACATCCACAAACACATACCACTTACATTAGTACATACAGGTAATTTTTTCAATCTATACAACGCTGATATTGTAACGATCTGTACTATTGTTGTACGCATTTGACTTGAATTGGTAATTAGGCGTAGTTAAAGAATTTAATTGCTATTTTAATTTCGAAAACGATGGAACTGAATCTAAATTTAATTTGGATTAAAAATACAATACAAGTGAATCTGAGCAAAGCGAAAAAGATAAACAAATTGCCTTACCAACAAAATGTTAGTCAATCTTTAATTTTAACTAAACATACATATTAAATACAAGGAATTTCTTCGTAAAAGTACTGAAACAATACAAAAACAAAACAACGCATTTAGATAAAATATTGAAACGAAACGAAACGAAACTGATTGAAAATAGTCCAAACTAACAATAAGTTAACACACGAACAACTTAAACAACAAAATACATCTTAATATTGTTATAATTAGGTCTTCTGTTAAACATATTCACGGAAACTGCCCAAAATACTGTGACATTTTGTGTAATTAAAAAGAAAAATCAAAAATAAGCCAAGTGTAAGAAAATTGTGTGTACTTTAAAAAAAAAAAATGAAGGCGTTTATACAGTTAAGAATTCCCAATGTGCCATACACACACACAAACACACACACACACATGCGCACAAGTCCTGATACTAACCATTCATACATGCATATATAAAAATTAAGATTATAAAGCGCCTAAACATTACCGAACAATAATTACAGCGAAACACAACAAATTCGACTACATTAATTAAGTGAAATTTTTATTAATAACATTTAAATTTATATAGAAGTTTAAAAAGCCAATCAAACAAATACAATTTGGAATCTAAAGAAAAAAAAAACAAAAGTAAAACAAAGACAAAAAACGAAAAACGAAAGAAAAAAATAGCAATAGATAAAGCATTAAAAAAAACGTACTAAAACTTAAAAAGGAAAAATAAGAAATATGTATTTCTATGGACATTTTTGACATGTGTCCACTCGCATCTGTGAAGTAAACCGTTGTGATCGCTTTCAAATTTTTATTTAAAATGAAAATTAGAACAAACTCAAGAGAAACTTAAACTAATATAGATTCAATTAAATATAAGTTAATTCCTTGTGGACTGGAATGCAAAATCATTTCGAAATGACAAAAGCAAAACAAAACAAAATAAAACAAAACAAAATACAAGATAAATAAGTGAGAAAATCAAGAGCGTAACCAAAAAGTACCTAGACTCAGCATTCAAAAGCAACAAATGAAATTTGAATACTTACACAAAGACACAACTTGCTGGCACAACAAGCGCAACAGTTAAACTATCAAACTCCCACACACAGACACACACACCCACATACACACACACCTACACATACACATATACATATATATATATATATATATATATATATATATATGAGTTCATGTAGCATAAACTAAACTATATAATGTTATATTCCGTATTGTAAATATGTAGGCGAAACCTTAAAACTATTTGATTTGTTAAGAACTGAATTACGAAAAGTTATCAATAACAGCTTAAGATCAGATCAGATCAAATCAGATCCGATCAATGATCAAATGTTCTCGACACCTACATACAAACCTATAAATCCGCATTAGCAGCAACAAGAAGCAAAACTTTATGTGATATCTATTTGAAAAATAAGCGAAACCGCAAACTGATAAGGAACCCAATTCAAAAAAAAAAAAAAAAAAAAAACAAAAAACAAAAAATAAAGAAATGAAAAGAAACCCGAACATAACAAGATATAGGAAAAATTAAAAGAAAAAATTGCAGGCATGTATAATCAAATTGCACCTATCATTATCTCAATTTGAGTTTCTTTTAAACCAAACGAATGAATCTTTCACAAACAAGTATCTACTTATTTCTAATATTCACGTTTTTTTCTTTTTTTGTGTTACGTTAATTATGTACGAGTACTTAGCATATATAAGCCGCCTAATGTTACGATGTTTTAGTTAGCACTAAATAATATTAAGTACATGTACGCATATATAGTTACCGCCAATTCAATAAGCAATATTCGATACTCAGAAAATGTGGTTTGAACCAAAAAAAAAAGAGGTAAGAAAAATGTCCTTTTAAACTTTAAACTGATCATTCAAAATGAAAAGAAAAATATCTACTTAAAAGAACTCGACAGCAATACGGCGCAATAGTATTATATTATTGGTAAACATTTTCTCAAGGTACTAGACGGATGTATCGTGTGTATGTACTGCTTTCAAAAAGTGTAACTCTTTACTCTCCTTTTTTTTATACGTTTTCTTTTTATATACTTGCTTATCTGAATAGACAGATATATCCAAGTATTTATATATATACATATATACTTATACACGACATAAAGTTAAATAAAATAAATTGAACTTCAATCAATCTTGTTGTTTTTGGCTAATTTGAACTGCCTCCGGATTCGCATGGGTATCTCTGGCCAGTGGCCCATATAGTATAGCCCATGCTATACTATCTATATAATCCGCCCCAAGGCGGATTACTTGTTCTCAGTGACAATGCCGGCGGGGCCGCATATGTAGAGCTGTTGGTTGGTCCTTTCACGTATCGGCTCAAAGCCGAGCTCATCGGTGGGGATGCCATATTGCTTGAGTTTGCACTCGTATGTCTCGAGGAGGTCGTCGTGGGCCTTCCAGGCCTTGGCCAGCTCGTAGCGCAGATCGATAATGGTCTGGTTCTTGGTGTCGACCACATCGCTGACGGTCTTCTCCACATTCTCCAGCTTGTCGGCGAATTCGGGGGCACAGGTGGCGATCGTCTTGCGCATGATTATGCTGCGCTTCTCATCCTCGCGCATCAGAGCTGCAATCTTGCGCTCGAGCAGGACATTCTTGAGGCCAGTCTTCTGCTGCAATTCAACGATGACCTCGTTGAATCGAGCCTTTAGATTGGCTCGCTCGCCAACGAGAGCATCGTTGCGCAGCAAAAGTGTCTCCGATTCCCACATGAGACTCTTCACCTTCTTCTCCAAGATGATGTTGCTCTTCTTCAGGCGACTTAGCTGCAGCTTGTCGCGATCATAGAACTCCAGCTTACGCTGCAGCTCCTTCAGATGCGTCTTGGCATGCTCCAGCGGCTCCTTGAGTCGGCGAGTTTCTGTGGTCGCCTCGGCTGCGATGCGATCGCTACGATCTGCCTGGCGACGCAGCTGCTCGATTTGCTCCTTCATGCTACCGATGAGTGCCAGATTGTTCAATGTGATGTCGTTATAATAGTTTTTCATGTCGTTAAATGCCAGATCATGGTGATCTTGTAGATCCTTAATCTGCTGATTCTTGCGCTCCTCCACCTCAAACATTTGCGAGTTGAAGAACAGCTCCAGCTTGCTGCGTTGCTCCTTCATCTTCTCCTCGTGCAGGCGATCATTATCCTTGCGCTCACTTTCAAACAGGAGGCGTTGCTCTCTGTGCGATTGATTGAATTAAATTGAATTGAATTGGAATTGGATTTGAAATGGGGGATTGGTTGTGGTATTCGAATGAGAATCGGAGCTGATACTCACAGCAGCTGCTGATTGAAGTGTGCCTCCAGTTGGCGATGCTGCATATCGCTCATCTCGATGCGCTCGCGCACAATGCGGCGCAGCTGGCGCTTGTCGGTCTGCAGCTCCAGTTCCTGTAGCAAATGATGCTCCTGGGCCACCTTCAGCTGAGTCATTGCCTCGGCGCGCACCTCACCCAGTTTGCTATGGTTCTCGAACTGCAGATGCTTCATCTGCTGCATAATGTGCTTGGTATCGATATCCGCCAAATCCTGTGTGGCCTCGATCTCCTTATCCTTTTGCTGCAGCTCGAATTTGGACTCCTCTGTGCGTGTGCAGTGTCCGGATATATGTGTTTACAGTTTTAATATAAGCAGCTGCTATCCATCGAAGCGCACACTTACCCAGCTGCTGGCGCGTTATTTCCCAGAAGGTGCGTATCTTGTCGCGTTCCAACTGAAAGTAATTGCGCTCTTCCCGCTCCCGATCCATTTCCGCTTTCAGGCGCAGCGCAAATGCCTCCAGCTGATCGCGAGTCATCGCGGAGGTATCCACGCCATCGATGAGCACTGCGAAATGGAACAAACGGACCAGTTCAGAGTTGCCTTTAACTTTGCAGCAACTATTATGAAAAATTTAATAAGACTGTAGCGCAATGTCTTGTCCATTAATGTGTGCGATGTGTGTGCGTGTGTGCGTGTGTGCGTGTGTATTTTAGGACTGCACTCGTGCCCGCATGTGTACAGTCCCTGCTGTAATTGGTTTGTGTAATTGGCATCGTTGACCGGCTGGTACCGAGCCTCGCCTCCCGCCACCCGCCACCCGCCTCCCGCGTCCAGCGGGCTGCCCCTGTCGCAGGTCCTGGCATCGGCTGCAGCCAAACTTTAACCAGGCATCCTCCAAGGCTCGCCGGCCATAGAAACAATTATGTGCGTTAGAGGCCGAGCTGCGAGCTGGTTTGTTCATTCGTGGAAATTAAGTGCGCCTTTTTTCCGCTCTCGATGGGCATCCAGGCCGGCACGGGCGCCTGCCGTGGAGCATGTGGCCACTGTGCCGACTGGGCCGGGCCTGCACAATTAAATTGTATTGAGCATGTGACCAACATGGACGCCACTTGTCACACTCTGTTTTCCTGCTTACCAAGCCTCAGATTATCATTATTTGACAAATTGTTTTGCTGCCCAACTGACAGACCCCCCTCGATCCATTGCTCGCTGGGCGGGCCCACAACTTTACCAGTCACATTAATTACTTATGCTGGAGCGCCTTTTAGTACTTAACTTAACCGAGAGTGCAATGCGAACATTTTAAATTTCTGGAATATATACAAGTTCTCTCCAATCTGCATATTTAAGACGTATGCCTAGCGATTTAAAAAGCTGAAGCTCTTTTATCTAAAAAACATATAGTGGTACTGTACATATTTTTTAATATTGCTTCATTCAGTTTACTGGCCCTGCAGGACAAATTTTAAAAGCTAGTTTATCTACCTGGTAAACATATGACTGCAATACGGCAAAACTGTGTCGCTTATTTGTAAGCCAATATATGAATCTGAAGGTTTTTAGATGATGAAGATTTATACGAAACAAACCTAAAAACAAGTAGCTGGTTCGAACCTGAGCGGAACTACATATGCATCGTACATAGCCTTAAAATTGTATACGTAACATTCGTTAAGTTGGCTGCGCTTAAAAATTTTCAGAATTACGGCCTTTTTAAAAGGTGTTTAGTTTTATAAAATATTAAGGTAACTCTGATAGAAATGAATTTAGATTATTAAAGCTAAATTGTACTGCTTTGCAAGTACTCACCTGGCAGCTTCTTGCCCTTTTTTCCCTTTTTACCCTTTGGTGGCTGCAAAAAAAAAGATAAATTCAACAATAATTAATTGTAATCAATGAAAAAAATATATTATTTTTAAAATAAGACGTACCCGATTGAAAACAACATAGAAAGACAAACAAAAAAATGTGGAAAATAAAAAATTTGGCAGGCAGCTATAGTCTGGCATAAATATTATGTATTTTGAGACGTGTAAAGGCAGCAGATAAATAAATTTGATTCGGGGAATGCAAAGGCAGAGTTTGTTGCACATAACGTGGCATAAATGTGGCAGTAACGGACTTGGGCTTAGGCCTGGGCCCTAGGGCTGAATACCGCTTGAATAACCCTTGAATGCTTAATGTTTAATTCGATTTCGAGTACCCCGCGCTCTCTGGTGTAACGAGCATCAAGCTAAAGCAGTTTTTCGCAGAGCAACGCATCCTTAAAAGGGCGCCACAGGACAGGACAAACGGCAGCAGCAGCAACAGCAACAGCAACAGCAGCAGCAGCAGCAGCGGATGCTGCATGAAGCAGTGGCGCCTCGAGTATGGGGCGATGGGGCGGTGGCAGCGGCAACGACGACGCCGTTTTAAATAATGTGATGGCGCGGCTTTCAAAACAATTTCACAACAGCTGTTGGCTTATTGCATATTTTATGACTGCAAATTATTCAAAAATTTTCGAAGCCCGCGCGTCGCGACCGCCTCGACTCGCCTTGGCCAATGTGTTGGCAAAAGGCGTAAAATTTTCATAAATAATAATAGTATACATATAGAGGTATATATATTATATGTGGGTAGGTGTGTGTGTGTGTGTGTGTGTGCGAGTGTGCTTGAATATACAAATTGTCGAAAACGGACAACGACAGCAACTGCAGCAGCAACACGGGCTGCTGCTGCTGCTGCTGCTGCTGCTGGTGCTGTTGAGATTTAACGCGCTGCACAATTCTTTTGCAATTTTACAGCAGTAGGCACGGGGCGCTACTGCAACTGAGACTCTGTCTGTGTGTGTGTGTGTTTGTATATTTACTGTGTGTGCAGCATGTTGTTGTTGCAACACAACAGCCTGGCTTGGCATGAAAAATTGAATGTGCCAATGCAGCCGAAGCCGACTCCAGCTGCAAGCGGGGCAGGGCCAAGGGCCAAATCGGCCACGGGCAAAGGGCAAACCATGTTGCCTCGACTGCTTCCTATCGGAGTTGCCTCAAAGCGGGACAACCGGACAAGGTTAAAGATGTTTTCGGGCAGTAAGTACTCCCACAGCTGCCGCTGCCACTGCCGCTGCCGCTAAGTAACTCAAGGGGGCAAACAAAATTCGGGTTAAAGAATGTTTTAATAAAGCACAGATCTGTGCAACTTACCATTTTGTAGAATTTCCAGCTACTTCTTCTAGGGGACGCTTGCAAGCCCTTTTAAATTTTGATTGTAATTTGTACCAGCCGAGCAGTTGTTCTTCTTATTGTTGTTGTTGTTTCTTTATTGACGGAGGCGATGACAACGCCGTTGGTTGCCAGTGGCTACCGGTGTGGTTACCGGCTCTTAAACAAATGCCAAGCAACCGGATTGCTATCTATAATTTTATATTTCCAACCTGCGTGTAAGTGTGAATTTGTGATTTTCGGAAAAACGACTGAAAATCTGACGCATTCTATGCTGAATGTAAAGTTTTATATTGAGACCCAAGTTCGAGCTACAAACCAAGTAGCACTTCTCGCTTACTTCAAATTGTTTTGAGTGGCCGCAGCCTTCAAGTAATTCCGATTGGTAGCAATTGGTGCTGACTACGCGATACCCTGTACTATTTACCCGGTGTTAAAACTCTTTAAGCAATAACTAACTAACTTTAAATGAAACAAGAACACACAACGTTATCGAACGTTTTTTGTCAATATGTTTGGGATTCCTTGGGCATAAATTCGGTTTAATCGGTCTATTCAATTTAAGGCCTGTTAGTAGCCATTCTATCTTTCATAAATGAAAATATAATATCAATAAAATATTAATTAAATTCAAATAATTTTTCATCAGTTGCATATACCTCACTGTGCTTCAGGGTATAGGGTACAATAAATAGGAAGAAAGCGACAACGAAATTAAAATACAAGTTGATAAAGTTAACGGCTAGCCGATAAAATTGCCAGCAACCGGGTCGAGTCGCATAAATATCTACATAACTAACCTCGTGCCAGTGCAGTCGACCCTTGCACTCACTTGACCCGCCTGCCCCACTGCATCCTGCCCCCTGTCCCAGTATCATGTGCCTCTGAAGTAAATAGTTTCTGCACATTTTAAATGCGTTTGTTGCACATTCAGAAACTCGAGAGCGTAATTTAGGTGGCAATCATTAAAGTTGTTTGGCTTTTAAGAATTGCCCAATAATTATATAATCAGGGTAAGGCAGATATTTACAATTTTTTTTTTTAACGGCAGAAGCTGTTTTAATTAATTAGATCTGGCCGCTGGCTCAGTTGAAGCTAATCAAATTATTGAAGCCAAAACTCTTTGATTAGATCACCTGGGAAATGCAAGGATTTCTAATCTATTTCTATTCCTCTCGGGCGAGAAGCAAACTTTAAGTCAGACACGAAAGCGAAACTTTGGTGCGAATATTTCACGCCTTAATTCATGTGCCACTGGGCCGAGCAATTGAGCGTGCCAGATGGGAGGGGGGCTTGCGGCAAGGCGGGGCTGTTGTTTGAAAATTATGCGCTGCTTTCTTGGCGGTTGTGTAAACAGAAGCCCCAAATAAAAAGGATATTGCCGGCTGTTTGGGCTTGCCGGTTAAATGCTTTAATTGAAATTAATAACCGCAGCCCAGTTGAGCAGTCGAGCAGACGAGAAGACTAGACGGGGAGACGAGGTGACGAGGTGACGAGGAGGCGAGGAAGCGAGTAGCTCAGCAGTCGAGCCTTGGACTGTTCCACAGTGGGGCAGGAGTCGTTGCCTTTTCCAGCTAACTTGACTATCAGGCTGCCCGGCTGCCTGAGAATTTTCAATTGTTTTCATTAAAAGTCAATTTTTGAAGGCGCCGGCAACTTCAACCCTTGCCGCCAAAATGCCTCACGGCCGTTTGTTCAGGGGTTGTGGGAGTTGGTGGGATGTGCCGCATAATTTTGTATTGGCAGATGCTGTTGTCCATGGGCCATTGCACGGCTAACGGTAACGGCAACGGTAACGGCTGCAAAGGGTCAGGCGGCATCAGGCTTCCTTGGCGCTGATTGAAAGCGAAAGTAAGTACGATACTTGCACATAGATACACACACCCACACATACAAAACAAGACATATTTCAAATGTTATTATTAAATTTGCTCAGCCTTTAGCTTTTGTCTCCAAATTAAGCATAATAATGAACTCTATCTAACAGGCATTGCCGAAGAGCAGCTCATGTGTTGTCAGCATCGATTCATCCAGGTTTTCAATCATGCACCATTTATTACTTTTGGCTATCAAAAGTTCCGCTAGCTTTACAAATACAATTGTGGGCCCATTTTAATCATAGGAATTTACCCAAATTGATTTGACATTTCAATTATATTCGATTTAAGATTGAAGTTGTTGAGGGTAAGGGAGGTATTTTTGAATTGTTATCAATTAGCATAATCTGAAATGCTTAATTTCCCTTAGTTTCGCATTTAAAATTTATATATTTTATTCTGTTTTCAAGTTCAAATAGGTTTTGAAGCTTTCAATTGCATCTACAAAGTTCTGTTAAGGTATTTTAACTTTATTTTTTGTAACTTTATTTTTTGGAAAAAACATCCAGTTGAGTTTTAAATAAAATAAATTTAATTTCAAATACGCGCTACGCATTTTGAGAGATATAAATAAAATAATTTAAGTAAAATATCGCACAAATAAACAAGGATGTTGGAATCATATAGAAACCAAATACTATTCGTCCGAATGCGAAGCGAAATTTGTTGCAAAATACAAAATCCGCAGTTTTAAGGACGGGCTTAAAGTTGGTGGAAAAATGCTTTACTTGGGGCCAATTAAATCAGATCTTTGAACGATTCAACATTTTGGACTCGTATGGCTTTTGAAACAAATTCAATTCTAAGTTGTAATAGAATTGGATACAAATGGGAAAAGGGAATATAAAGTCGGATAAATAAAGTCTGATTGTGGATTCGTGTGACTAAAGACTTGTTATAATTTTTGCTAAAACTAGGTTGGTTTTTATATACATAACGTTCTATCAATTTAATAGGTATTTTTTGAATAAGCTAGTAAATTTGTTGCATTAAAGATTTCACTTTCAGGCGAAAACGTCTTCAACTCCACAAAAAAGTCTGGCTGCTCGAACTCATATCTGGCAATGCTTCTACTCGAAGCTCAGTTTCCACCCAATGGGAAGTTTCAGCTAAAAAGTTCAGATTCCCCGCCCTTGCTGTAAGGGTGCAGAGTCTATTATATAAGCATATATATTATATTTTTTTTTTCTCAGTGTCTGCATTTTCCTGGTAAGCACGTAATTAAAATATAAATGAAAAATTGAATTGAATAATTTCCTTTAAGTTCTGTAAAGTTTTAAATAACCACAAACACTCTGAGAGTAATGCACAAAGCTGAAAACCACATAAAATGTTTTTGAATGGCACTCGAGAAATATACTTACTAAAATCGTGTGTAACAAATAGTTAATCTAAATGAGAATTTGCTGAGCTTAACTTTGACTTTGGCTAAGGATAAGCCTGATCTCATTTTGGTGACTGTGATTGTGTCTCTGTGTGTGTTTGTGTGCACTGTGTCTGTGTGTTTGTGTGTGTGTGTGTGTTGACGGGGGCAGAGAAGCGTGCTGAATGCGGTTGCAGAAGTTATTTGCTGTGTTATTTTCAGAACAGCTTCCGCTTTGCTCAGAAACGGACATCCTGTTGTGTTTGAGAGTTAAATTTGCGCAGCTGCTTAGACTAACGGACTAACGGCTCTTGTCCTTATTTTGCCACATAGCCGCGCCCCCCGTCCGACTAACCAACTGCCCACCGCACACAGAAGTAGATAGAGACAGCTTGTGCTTCTATATATTATTTTTCATAGTTTGACTTTTAGATATCTACCAGCCGGCATATTTACAAGCTAAACAAAAAATGTCTCCCCAAAATTTCGCCTGGTAAACTGTATTTTGATCCCATTTAACTCATATTTGTGTGTACGATAGTATGTTGCTGTCTGTCTGTCTGTTTGTTTGTCTATGCGCATGAACATTTATATATTTAAGCTAGGTACTTAAAACCATTAATACTTATATATTAGTGAATATTCAAAGAAAGTTTTCGAAATATTGTGGGGGCGAAAATCTATATTTACCAAGGTTAGTTAATTGGCATCACCAAATTTAGCAGGTAGACTACCAATAGCCCCATCCAAAGATTGATTGGAATTGCAAATGGTATATTTGCCAAGTTCTATCAAGGGAACACATTTCGCTAGACTATCTGTAAACAGAGTAGCGCGGAGTCGTGTAAAGTTTTTCTATTTTCATCATGTATTAATATATACTATATCCGATTCCAATTCATTACTAAGAAATAACTTTATACTTTATGTAAGTCGATTTAATGTGATTTTAAATTATTTATAAGCCGTTTAACAGATTATACAAAAAATTGTTAGAATTTAAATATATCTTATAAATATTTGGTATTCCCGCTCTGAAATAACTGAACTATTTGTAATTGTAATAAATATATTTGTCCTTTATTTGTAGAATTTCATATGGGCTTTTTGTCATATTCATTTCTTTGTTGTATTATTTTATATGTCTGTCTGTATATATGCTCGTATATAACTATGTAATTATCTATATAAATAAATAAATATATGTATATATATAAATTTATATATATATATATATATATGTATATTTATCAATTTATATATGCATATAAGATATATTTGATTTAATACAATTATATATTTTTCGATTTTACTTGATTTACGCTAACTGCATATTTGTGTAAGTATGCATGCATGTATGTATGTATGTATGTGTGTATGTGTGTAATTTCATTAATGTATTATATTCGTATCTTTTGTTGCTTTCGCTCAATTGAACTTCTTTAAATTGTCTGAAATGCTCGGAAACGTATTTGGCAAATAAATCGTTGTTGCCAAGTACATTTGCTTATTGAATTCAATGTAAACATATTTAGTAATTAAATTTAATACATTCCTTATGTACATGCATACATACATACGGGTATGTACGTACATTATTAAGTATTATTATTATATCTATCAATATTTAGTTATTATTGTGTTGTTTGTTGTAAACATTAAGCTGATTGCCTATTTATATACAAATTAAATTTTGATTAAGCTGAATGACCAGAAACCAGTTCCCCTACCCCCCTCTCCAGGGCCCCTGATGTACTGATGTATGTACATTGTTGTAGACCTGGGGCAACATGTCTTGGCGCTTCTTATTCAGTTAAGCTACCTTTAATTATACTTTTGGGTTTACAAAGTTATTGTTTATAGTACTTGCAGCACTTTTTCATATTTTGCTTTTTTCATATTATATTTCACATATATAGAACATATATCAATTAGTTATATGTGTGTCTGCATGTACATCCATTTGTGGGTTGCTATAACATGTAAATCGATTAACATATATACATACATAAATATGTAGGTATACTTTTTTCTTTAGTGGGCAATTCTTAAGATGCCAAATATATTTTTGTGTTTATATTTCGCATTTGTTTATATTAATATTTGAATCTTCTCAACTTCTAAATGTAACCACATACATACATATATATAAATGTACATATGTATTAGCTGCACAATACGCTTGCATAGAATTATAATTGCAGTATTTATGTTTGAATATTTTCGTATATTTTTTTTATTTTTTATTTGCCACTGCTCTAAATGAGAAAAATGTTTTCGGTTTATTTGTTGACTTTGGCTTGTATGCAAGGGTATTTACAATTCGGCTAGCCGAAATATTATAATTGAATCTTTTTGTTTTATGTCTGCTAATAATGGCACATAATATTATTGTTTGGTAACTCCTTAAAGTCATATTCATATATATGTGTATACTATGTACTATAAATATTATTATGTATATATGTATATTTTTAATCCTGACTATGACTAACAAAAAAATTTGAAGCATTATACGATTTAGTGCACAAACCGTTTAACATTTGAACAACCTTGTTAAATACTTTGTTTAATTTGTAAATTTATTTCAATTTTTATACAAATTTCTGTCGCTTTTTGTGTAACATTCATTCTATCAATACATTCGTATAGTATTTAAAGCATGCCCAACATGTTCCAACCCCAAATGCTTCATATATATATATATATATATATGCTATGATTTCATATTTGATATTTAGCTATATATATTTATATATATATATCGGATTACTGTTTGCATTTGTCTCCTACAAGTTGTCTGTTTTCTGTTTATTGTTATAGCCAAAAACAATGAAGTTCTTAATTAAAATGCACCAAGATGTAAAGAACTAAATAAACGAAGATATATACTATGAGTGGCAACACTGAAGTGGCAAGTGGCAAGTGGCAAGCGGCAAGTGGTAAGTGGCATGTGGTATGTGGCGTGTGGCATGTGGCAAAGAAATGTATACGCATGCCAGGCAATTAGAGCGAGAAAATGCGACATATTTCATCTAAATTCGAATACAAATGAAATTAAAATTCAATTAAAATCAATTGAACCATAGCTCTGACACAGCCCGTCGTCAAAAGTATGTTAAGCCAAAAATATATATATGCAATATATATATATTTAAATAATATATATAAAGATGTGAATGCATACATTTTATGCAGTTTCTTATGAGTCAAGTGACACACTATTAAGCGAGTCTGGTATGTGCAGGTGCAACAGTGCAGCAACAACAACAACAGCAACTTGCCACAAGGCAGCTGGCAACCTGAAGCGACCGTAATTGAATTTGAGTTTGTTGAGCATTTTGTAATCTTGTATGTCTTTATTTAATTTTTATATTCATCTTGTGGCAACACAGAAAGAAGCTGACGATAAGATTACAGCTGCATGTGGCAGCCAGCCACCGTGCAACAATCCACACAACGAGCCAACTTTCAAGGCGACACATGTGCTTGTTTCTGTGTGTGCGTGTGCGTGTGTGTATAAATATTTTTTTTATTATTAAATCAAAAAACTTGAGTAAATTTCACAAACAAAAATTGTAAATGCCAGCCGTTGGGTTGTGTGTGTGTGTGTGTGTGTGTGTGTGTGTGTATTACAATTTCACTTGATTGCCATTTGTTTTTTAGCGAACTGTGCGGCAAATGTTATGCGGCTAACTGGCTGCACATCACAAGCGGACAAACACAACCGCAACACACACACACACACACACAGAGAGAGAGAGAGAGAGAGAGACATACACAACATAAACACAATTTGGAGCAGTGCGTCAGCAAGCGACGCATTCAATTAAACTTCCGCCAAACATGAAGCTTGCTGCTTGTTGCCCACCCCACTCCAACCCGAGTCCACCCAACCGCTACGCTTGCTGCTTGCCCCTGCCCCTGTGCGTGCCCCTGCCAGTTGCCTATTTGCCTGTCATTCAGCTGGCTGCTGCTGCTGCCGTTGGATGTTGCTGTTGCCTCAAGGTTATAAAATAAACATGTTGCCACACACAAAATTTAAATAGATACAAGTTTGTGAGCGCATAAAACAATAAACCGCAGTAATTTAACAAACAAAAAAAAAAATTATATATATATATATATATATATATATATATTTATGCACATGTACCACAGCCAAGCAAAAGAAGAAGAAGAGCCAAGAAAAAAACCCAAAAGCAAGGCATAAATTGCTGCTCTTTCGTTCACTCTCTCTCCCTTTCTCCGTCTTTGGGAAATTCGAAATTAAAATACAATTTAAAAGTACCAAATAGAGCAATTAAGCGGCCTTTTCTTACAGCTTACACACACACACACACACACACACACATACATACACACACAATGAGCCAACACATGACAGCAAGTGCTCAGCACATGCAAACTTCATTACAAACCGGAACAACTTAAGCAACAGCCTAGGCACAATCATCAAGTACAAGTACAAGTACAAGTGCAATACACGCACACACACACAAGCACACACACACACACGCACAAGTACACACACAAATGTGTGTGGCATATATTTGTGCTTTGTCCCCCAAACATACAGACAACAAAGATAACAAAAGACGCGCGCGTTTACAAGCAGCAAAGTGGCAGGCAGACAACAGCGGTGGCAGCGGTGGCAGCGGTGGCAGCAACACCAAAAAGTGTTGCATACTTCTAGGGGGCGGGGCGGTTGTCGCACGTTCTAGTAGTTGTTGATGGACGACGCATTGGTGTTGCCAAAGCGGCTTGTAATTTGAAACACTTGTGTCAATGTGCGCCTCACCCTGCACCCTGCAATCCCTCCCCCCTTTGACAGTCACCCAACCGATGCCCCATGCCACAAAAAGCTGCCACAAAACTCGCATGTTTTGCTGTTGTTGTTGCTGCGGTTGTCAGCGTCTTATTATCATCATCAGTGGCAGCTTTCGGCGGTTTTGTGTATGTGCACACACACACACACACACACACACACACACTCGCACACACATAAAAACAATTGAGAGTATGAGCGGCTGTTGTTGTCGTATTTGTTGTTGTAGGTACTAGCGCCGCCTGCCGACTGACATAACACACACGCACACACACACACACATAGACAACAGTGGCACAGCGTGCTGGGTTAGTTGCAAGTTGTGTGTTGTCATCGAGCGTCTTCTCGACGAAACAGTAAAATTCACTTTGCCAAAAAGTTTTTATTTCATTAAAAAGTGTCTGCGTGTGTATGTGTGTGTCGTTTGCTGGCAGGGAAGCAATTCATCAAACCAAATTCAGTCACCACACACACACACACACACACACACACACACACACACGAATACAGACACGTACACACACACGCGCACAAGGCAAAACTAACGGACTGACAGCTCAATGAAAGCAAGCAGCAGTCGCCAATGCTTATGTTGCCTTTGGCTTTATCATGCTGCAAGTTGTAGCCGCAACAAAAACTGCCAAAAAGATGTTGCCCCAGACAGAGCCCGGCCGAGCAGTTCGCTAACAACTGCGTTTTTGGTAAAGTTTTTAACCTTTTGCATATGCATGCGCCAACAGCGGCCCAGCGAGCGGGTGAACGGGCCAACGGGCGAACGGGCGAGTAAATGGCTCAAGTTGTTGAAGCGTGCTTTTGGCTTGTGCTTGTTCTTGTTCTTGCGCCCGACGTCTGCTGCATGCTCACAGGCATAATGAAAGCTTCAGCTGCGTACACACACACACACATACGCACAAGAAAACGCACACACACACACACGCACTAGTTGCTTGGGCTGTCCGCTTCGCTGAAAAACGAGTTGCAGCCGGCAGATCTGCAACGGTTGCACCACAGCTTAGTGTGCGCGTGTGTGTGTGTGTGTGTGTGAGAGAGAGAGAGAGAGAGTGTGCACAAAGACAGGGTGGTACTCAACTAAATGGTATGCGAGTGTGTGCGTGTATCTGCGCTGCAGAAATATGACATTTAATTTGCATAAATTAATGCGCGTCTCTTCCCGCACAAACCCTACCGACCGCACCCAACGAAATGCAGCCAAAATCAGCTAAAAGTTCGATTTCGTTCCGGGAAATGTATGCCAAACAGCAAAGAAATGATTAAGGACATTCATCATTAAACTTTAAGTCCATTTCACGATTCGATATCAATCAAAAGTAGGCAAAAAAAAAAAAATAAACAAAAAATTGATGAAAAAAAAGAAACAAAAACAAATCAAAAGTTTGACATTTTTGTATTAATTGACATTTTTTTCAGCCATGTCCTTGGGGCTTAAATATAAATCGAATTAGGAAATTAACTTTGTGCTGTTCTCATTTTTTCTGCGCCAAATGCAAAAGAAAAGGATAAATTTAATGGTTTTCTTAATGGGGTTATCTTAAGTTCGAATCAAAGCAAAGGTGTGCTTTATGAGTTGCTTCGCCACATAAATTAGAGATTCAGAATTACTTAAAATATTGAATATGAACTTATATACACAAAATGTTTCAGAATTGTGACAAATTTTTGAACAATTTTCGACAGCTTCCAACTTTTCCTCTTTCTTTTTCTAATTTTCTTGTAATTTATATTTCTTTACAAAAAAAAAAAAAAAAAAAAAAAAATGAATACAATTTAAACTTATGTTTAAATCGTACGATTTGTTTGTCCTTTTTACTCGCAAGCTGATTGTAATCTTATTGGATTATATATAATAAACACTCTAAACTATTATTAACAAGACCATGAATACGGCTTGTGACTATTTATCTGCAGCTATATGAGGCCTTTTTCTGTTTAGACAAAAACATTTATATCAAGTATTTCACTAATCCTTATTTAACTATATAATATATTCATAAATTTATATATATGCAAGTATACAGATAGCGCACTTTATTTAGTTTATATGGCATTATAAACTTGTGTATTTGGATTTTCAAATAATTTAATAAATAATAAACTCTGTGTCTGAACAGAGTTCCACTCAAACGTATTAAATTTAACAGATTTTTTATTTCTCTTTTGAATGATATTTTGCTTTTCCTTTGGCTATTTCCCACCAATGCACCTGTAAATTTAGTTTGTGTATTATTAAATTACAAACGGCCTACCTTACCGCTGCCGTGTGAGGTCGATGTAGTAAGCCCCAAGGACACCAGCTGAAAATCAGACTAACGCAAAATGTTGGTCGCGTGGCTGAATTTAGTTTTGTGTAGCGTCGAATAGAGGTCAACGCTTACCAAGTGTTAAATAGAAACTAAAAACATTCTAGTCCGACTGCATTAAAAAATCCCGGTTAAAGCTCTAATCTCGATATACAGCTAGGTTCTAGTCGGGAGCTCCCGAGTAGGGGATACCCTGAACCCTCTTCTTCCAACATCAAATGCATATATAAGTATATTCTATTTTAGAAGCTATATGTCAAGTTTGGGGACTCTAGCTCTTATTATTTACCAAAATAGCCCAAAAACCAGGATATCGATATCGATTTTTATCGATTGCTTGGAAACGGAGTAAGTTAACGATTATCGGAAATAAACTCGATCTGCGCAGGCACTAGGAACACCTACATCTAAAATTTCAAGTCTCTAGCTCTTATTGGTTCTGAAACGGACGGACAGACAGATAGACAGACGGACATGGCTAGATCGACTCGGCTATTGATGCTGATCAAGAATATATATACTTTATGGGGTCGGAGATGTTTCCTTCTGCCTGTTACATCCATTTGGATTTTGCACAAATACAATATACCCTTAAACCCATTTTTAATGGGTTCAGGGTATAAAAAGAGCTTTTAACAAGTGCATCAAAATGAAAACAAGCACAAAAAAGCACAGTTTTAAAAATAAAAAACTAAATAAAATTTGAATAAATATAAGCCTTAAACTTAATTCAAACTCTAACCAAACATTTTAGACTGACTGCCTAAAGTAAGCTCAAAAAACCTTAAAGCTCGCTAAAATGTAAGATTATTAAGGAAAGAAACTTTAAAATAAATAATCATTAAAATTTATGAAATTAAAATCTTAAAGCTTGATTTACTTGCTTCGCACTAACCTGTTTTAGTTTTGGTTTCATTTTGAAGATTAATCCGTGATTATCAGCTAGTGTCATTGAGCCAAAGCTTTAAAAACAGAAAAAGGCCCATCAACATGTACATACTCATATATAGTTATATATGTTTGTACGTCTGAGTGTGCATGTGTGTGTGCGTGTGTGTGTCTATATTTGTGTACAGATATGCAGTTACACAACGCAAGCCTTTTTATCCTATCCAAATGTGAGCAATGCGAAGAAGGTAGCCATGTCATGCTTTTTTTTATGTGTGTGTTTGCGTATGTGTGTGTTAGCCTAGTGTACTGCTGCCAGCGTGTATTATAACAGCATGAGAGCCGCAACTAAGCCGGACAAGCCCATTAAGAGCGGCTGTCGACAGTGGGACAGCCAGAGCGAATGCCACAGCACACATTGGCGGCGATAGTGCGGCTGATAGTGGCCCGGCCAGGCGCGAAGTGGCGCACCGCCGGAGCTACGTTCGTTGTTGTCCATGGGGCCGCGCACTTCCGTGTTGCCGTTGGCGCCGCCAACGCCCCCGGCGACGCCGCTGCCGCCATAATAGGTCGGCTTACGGGTGTTGCCAACCCCGCTGACATGGCCATTGCCGAATGCCAGCTCGATGCTGGTGGCGCCTCCACCGGCAGCGCCGCCGGATTGCGTCTGCTGTGTGTGATGGTGGTGCTGATGCTGGTGCTGATGGCCGCCACCACCACCGCCGGGCTTATGTGTCGGTGGCTTATTGCCGCTGGTGTAGTAATGGTGCGGCGATAACGGCGGCGAGCCGGCGAATTCGCCATCCTCGAAATCCTCCGCGGAGCCGTAGAGCTCGTCGTCGTCCGGCTGGTAGGTGACTTTGACTTGTTGTTTCAGTTTTAAAATGTCATTGGCATCCGTGTCGGTGGTGCCGCCAGCGTTGCCAGCGCCTCCGCTTCCTTTACTATTTGAGGGATTTTTACGATTCGGTCCCGGGATTTCTGTCGGCGGAAATGTAACGGTAACTTTAACGTTAACGGTAACGGTAACGGTAACGGTAGCAGTAGCAGTAATTGAAACAAAGGTGCAAATACCTCCACGCCACCCGCCCGCCAAAATATGTGCCGCGTTTATTATCCATAAACTACGTAACCCGCCGACATGCGAGTGCCCCAAACTCACCGTACAACCGGATGCTGCTGTCAACTTCGCCCAGCGAGTTTTTCGCAATACAACGGTAAGAGCCGACATCTTCCTTCTGAAATTTTCGCACAATCATCGACATTTTCGTCTCGTACATCGACTGCGAACCCTCCTGCACATGGTATTTGGCCGACGAGACAATCATTTCACCTGTTGATGAACAGACGTATCAAAAGTTATCAACTCACGGGAAATATTTAAAAGCACAATGTGTATTAAGCGAAAGTTGATAGTTATTTTATTTATTATTATAACTGTTTTTATTGTTATAATTACTATTTATCTTTGTATTTTCCTCTCATTCACTCTCTTTTTTACTCTCTTATTCTCGCATTTGCCCTTCTCTGCGATTTTCATTGATTTGCACATAAAAGAGGATAGACGTAGTTCTTATGTGAGTCAAAAAATGTGTCTGAGAAACCCCTTCTTAAGATTGATAACGATTCGAAGCACAAACACACAATTGCTTAAAAAAGGGATAATTCAATTTCAATTAAAGCTTTCGAAATAATAATATATATTTATTTAAAAATCAATACAAAGACAATCTTTAAATGATGAATCATTTAGGTATTTTTGTTCTTTTTTTATTTGCGAAAAAGAGTTATTTATTAAGTAAGCTTGTATCGCGACTGCAATTGTACAACGCTCGAGTAAATGGCAAAGAGAATTATAAATTAATTCATTACTGATATTAAAGCCCCTAACAAAAATCAATGGATTGTATATGATTAATTGTACGAGGCACAGGCCATGATGCCAATGTACAGAATAAACGTCAATGTGCATAATGCGGACTATAAACCCCTGCCAAAGCGGACAGTAGCCAAGACAACCGCAGCATTAACACCAAGATACACACACACACCGACATACACATACATCGACAGACACACACACACCGACACACACATACACATCGACACGCATAGATACGCACACAGACAGCCAGACGCATCAATGAATACAAAGAGGAGCCGCATATGCGCCTGCCTTGAGTTTGGGACTTTCACAATGCACAATGGGCCGAAAGTGCGTTGTATTCGTCGGACATTGACGAGGCCTGTCGCTACTTATGGCCGGGCATTACATTTGATGCTTAATGATAGAGAAAACAATTGTAAAAGCCACTTGGAGCATTCACAGCAAATACACGTACACGCATTCTACTGTATACACTCGATATTGTCTTTGTTTATTTGAATATGTTTATCTGTTCGGACTTGGGATGCATTTATAACATTTATACCCTAGCGAAAAACTATGGCAAAGTCGTGATATAGAACTTCAAATCCCTCAAATGATTTTTACTGTATAGAATAGTTTTAATATGAAAAGCTGTTTGCTGTAAAATATATACTAATCTCTAGCTTTTACATTGTGGAATATATTTGATAATTGCATCAGTATATTATGAGACTTTAACCTATATAAAAAACGACCAATTGCAAGCGGTCACTTTGAGTGACTTTTGACATATAGATGCCTTGGGGTCAATGTAAATTGAATTTTTGGCACGATTAGTTTATGGCTTAGAGCTCAAATGGGCTCACTAGACGTGACAATCTGACAGTGAACTAATGACAATCCGTACAAGGATAACGAGCATGCATGTCTATTCTATATACTTACTAACATATGTATATAAAGTGCATATGCCATCGAATGTCTATAAAATGTAAAAGTTGGCCATCAGCGGCACATGAAGCGAGACACAAATACACAGGCACGCACACCATCAGTCAGACACACACATACACATACACATAACACACACATACACATATATACTAACCGGTATCCTTAATCCAGTAGTTAATTGATTTGGGCGAGGCCTCAACGTGACACTCGATTTGAACATCAGTGCCAAGCGGTGCTCCGACTAATTGATTCGGCACTTGTATGACTGGATGAACTGCAAAAGGGAGAAAACAGAAAGAGAGAGTGAGTGAGAATGGGTGAGAGAAAGGGAGAGAGAGAGAGAGAGAGAGAGGGGAGAGAAAGTCGTTATGTAGTCGTTTGTTATTGCAGCAGTGCAGCACATTATAAAACCATTTTTTAAATGCATCCGTTCCCCTGTCTCGTACACAAAGTTGATATGATTTCTAGCCGTACTCATATGCAGCCATGTATAGATATATTATATAACTGGCCTTACAATATGGAAACGCTAACGATTCTGAATAAGGGCAAAATTAATCCTGCTTCTCATACAGTATAACCTTTTATCTCTTAGCTAGAAACATGTTGTTTAGTAACGAATAAGTTCCCACGATTCACATAAATTGCTTTCTAATTAGCATAGCTTTGAGGTTTGAGATATAACTCTACTTTTATAGTCTGATGACATTGTACTGCATTGACATAATTTACCCAGCTATTTTTTTGATTCGACGCTCATATTTTATCTATAAGGCAATGAGTTGAATTACTCGGTACAAAATGTTAATTGTTTTGGCTACTTTAGCTCGATACCTAGTTGAATTACATTTTGCAAAACGCTTAACGTTCTCAAACTTTGCATTGCTATTCTGCAATGTTTTCGCATAAACTAACTTGTGATGTTTACTCGCTGCCATTGCAGTGCTCATTTTATAGCGAGTTACAAAACTCGCTACAGCACGTTAAACGTTCTAGCTGCTTTAACTCGCTAACGAGTTTATTTACTCGCTGCAACACGTTGATCGTTATTGCCGATTTAACTCGCTAATAAGTTAAATAACTCGCTATTGACTGTCGTGTTACTCGACTTACTTGGCTTGGTCGTTTGCAATACAATAGCATAGAACTCTCAATTTTCTACACTCTTTACTTCGTGTGAAAAGAAATGACAACGATAGCGAATGCCGCTCCATTTTAAATAATAGCAGTTGCATAATAAACCACCTACATACATGCATGCATAAATACATATGCATTTTGTTTGTGAGTGTGTGTGTGTGTGTGTTTGTGTGTGCGTGTGTGTGTGTGTGTGCGTGTCTGTATGGGAGTAGAAGGCCAATTGGGAGTAGGATAACTCGGTGCGGTCATCAAAATGCAATGCAGATGCACTGCACGTCTCTCTGTGGAGTTAAATGGCAACTCTTTTGCAATTCTTGTGCGTGTTTATTGTCACTTAGTCAAAGAGGTAGAGAGGTGGGCCACCGTATACCAGGCACATCCACACACCCCCAAACACCCTACGCACACGCACACGCACACGCACACGCACACCCACACGTCTAGCAGACGCTCACCGAGCTATAACCAAAATTGGTGGTTTTGTAAAACTGCCAAAGCAGCCACAGGCCATTGCTTGCAACGTGGCAAACCCCACAACCAGCCGCCAGATATTCTGTACACACACATATGTGTGTGCGTGTGTGTGTCCATGCGTATTTGTAAGTGTGTGAAGGCAAGCATTTCTGTAGTCATGTGCATTGATAGTCAATTACAGTGCAACAGCAGCTTGCAACAATTGCCAGTGTATATGCGTGTGTGTTTGAGGGAGTGTATGTGTGTGTGTGTGTGTGGATCTACAGCATTGGACAGCTTTGTAAGTTCGAGGGATTTTAATTGATTTCCGTGCCCGAGTGCATATGTCTTATCTATCAACTGTCTATTTGCTCACTCACTGTAACCACATACATATAAAGCTAAGTTCAAGTATGTGTGTCAGCTTGAGTGTGTGCCTGTGTGTGTGTGACTGTGGGTGTGTTGCTATTAAAACAATCCGAAGGTAAACATACCTCACGAGTATGTACGTGTATAAAAATACACAAATTTATGTGATCATATGATCATAAGTATAAATATTACTAATCCGAGGGTATTACCTATTTACTGAACTACCTAAAAATCCATTTCACAAATGAGACATATGAAAATAAGTTTATAATCTTAATCAATCCGCCCATTTTTCACACATAAGACCCACTACGCTTTCTAATACCAGCAACTCACGTATTAATTATTTTTTAATGTAGAACCTTAACAAAAACGTTGTAGCTGATCGAACGGAACAGGAACTTTTTTCCATACAGTCATTGACGCCCATTTTCTATCTAGTGCAGTGAATTGCTGTCTTATTCAAAAAAAATAAATGAAAAATAAATCAAATAAATAAATGCGTTACAATCTAAGCTGTTAGAAAGGGAAAGCTTTCAAATAGCGGTTTTCCACCAATTTTCCACCGTCGCGGGTGTAATTATTAAACATTGCGTTTTAGCAGTTTAATGAAATTGGAAATGCAGCTTTTAATCTCTTTAGATCGTCAATCAGTCAGTCTGTCCAATCATTCCATTCAGTTTTATATATGGATATATAGCTATAAATTGAAACAGTTTCAAAGCTTTTAGGGGCTTTAAAACTTTGCTCCGCTGCTCATTTTCACGATTCCAATCCACCAGTTTGGTGGCAACTGCAGCCAGTGCTGTTTAGTACACAAAATTGACATTTAAGTCACGCACATTGCAGCAGAAGCTGCAGATGGAGATGGAGCTGGAGCTGGAGCTGGAGCTGGTTCTGGAGGCGGAGGTGGGGTGTCGGGACAGGAGCTGAGCTACGTTCAAGCATAAAAATCTTCCTGTCACTGGTACTCAGAGGCAGTCAACGAGCGGCTGCCAGCTTGACCAATGCATGAGTGCTGGTTGACTGCGTCTATTTTCAATCTGCATACAGGCAACACACTCACACACATACACACATACACAAACAGCTACACACACGGGCACACCTATACACAGATACACATACTGCAACTATGGGAGATTGCATTGGGGCAGGGAGGCCAGGCGGTGTCCCGGCAGAAGCGGCTGGCAAACACTTTCGCTTGCGATTTACAATTTTGCCATGATTATTCCGAGCATGTGCCTTGACTACAGCCACGCCCGCAGTCCTCAATCCTCAATCCTCAAGCCTCAGTTGCCAGTGCCTCCAGTTCTCCTGCCTGCTGGCTCAGTTGCGGCAAACAAAGCCACAAATATGCACTAATGACGTCGTCGCAGCAGCAGCAGCAGCAGCAGCAGCAGCTGCAACTACAATTACAGCGCACACATACACCCAGACACACACACACACGCACACACAGACACAGACACACATGCATACCTCATCAGATTTTGGGCTATTGTGTGAAACTTTGAGTTAAAGGTAAAAGAGTCGGACACAAAAGCCAATGACGTGTATTTTTCAGCTCATTGGCAGCGCAAATAGAGACCAGCCCTTTTGTACATTCATTCGTTTCGACGCCCCCCCTCCCCCTCCACCACTTTACGCCTTCGCTGCCCCGTGGTCCCTACCTGCACACACACAGACACGCACACATATGGAACAATTGCAAATTTATGGCACTGTCCGTGTGCGTTCCAAATATCACCTAACCTGGAAATATGTCTGGTTCGCTCTTAGGCGTACGTGATTTTTTGCGATTTGGCTCAATTATTTGCTTTTGATTTTCAACGAAAATGCACAAAAAATGTTCATAAGTTTTTATTTTTTTATTTTGAGCAATAGATTTCGAAACATATTTCTAAACAATGCAAATTTTAATGATGCGAGACGAGACAGAGTCCAATGTGAAACTCTTACAATGTTGATTGATGGACTTAAAGCGTTTCCTTTCAATCGTTTTCAAAACAAAAATATTGCCAAATTTGTGCAAAACATTGGGTTTCACAAGAATTAATTCAATGTATGCCAAGTAAATCCAGTGGACAAATCAATATTCAAATGCTATTTCTCGTTCAAACCTACTCAAATTTTAGGAAAAGCAATTACGATGGATTTGTGAGGCTTACAAGTCAGTTTTTTTGACCAATTTTTAAAGAGAAACTTGATTTGATAATCAAGGGTGGGCTATAGAATACGACGAATCAACAGCTGGGCTCATCAATGAAAAGACCTAGGTTCCTCTACCGAAGCATCTACAAATATGTTCATTTACTCTGAAGCTCTTGATGGTGGACAACAGGGACATATTATTTTTATGTATTAAGGAGTTGAATCAATTTGTGTTTACATAGTGTGTTGAATATAGTTGTATAGAAGGAAAGTGAAATGTTTGTTAAGGTTGCTTGGCGCAGAGCTCGAGGTATTTGCCAGTCGGACACTCCCGACAGGTAACTGGTTCAGACTATGTTGGCTAGAATTCATTTATTGCTGGCTTATAATATTGTTGGGTAAATAGAAAATCACAAAAAAAAATGTCATCGGGTAAAGAGTATCGTCTATTAAGGGGGCTGGCAAATCAGAGAAAAATTGATTGAGCAATTATACGGTAAACAATAAATGCAGTATCTGTGCGGACTGTGGCATATGGGATGGGGGGAGTCTGCCTGCTAATTGTGGGATAATTGTTTGTTGCGCTTCCCGGTGCTGTTTTCCTGCAAATGCGCAACGCACACCAATTCCACGTCCCTAATTAGTCGTGCAGGAAGGTACCTAACAAGGCAGGAAACTTCAGCAAATGGCACGGAAACACGCAAGGGGATATGCGATGTCGGTGTCGATGACGCTGTCGCTGTTGCTGTTCCTGTCGCTGTCAGTGTCGGTGGCGGAGTCGGTGTCGGAGCTGTTGGTGCCACATGCGGCAAGCTGCAAATGCAGCCGGGGCTTTATCAGGCAGCTGCAGTGCAAGCAGTTCGCTGAAGATGCCATGGGAAAAAAGGCCATGCAAATAGCTTGCCAGCTGAAGGAAAACTTTGTTTTCACTTACTCAGCCAGCCAGGTGGGACAGGCTGGCAGGCAGTCGCAACATTTGCCAAACAAATTGTGAGTAAGTTCCTGCAGAAATAGCAACAGGAAACGCGCACACTCGAATATGACGAAACTGGATTTGCAGCTGGGGGAAGTAGGGTCGACATGCCCAAGGCATGGGCATGGGCTTTCGTGTAGTTCTTCTGTGGCGGCAGGCACTCTGCCCAAGTTGATCAAAAACTTTGAAAAGGTAGCGTATGCCAATGGCACTGGCGGCAAGCAGATAGCATAGGAGCGCAGAACAGCTCTTAATGCTTTAATAGCTTTAATCAACGTAGAAGAAGGACGCGCGGACTTCTTGGCGCAGTCCTAAGCACTACACACACTTAAAGGCCACATTAACAAAATGTCAAAATGTTAAAAAGCGTGATTTTGCCACCCGAACGGGTGGCGGCGACAAGTCTAGTAGTAGTCCTCTCTGCCGCAACGGACAAAAGAGCAAGCAAAATAAACACAGCCAGGACACACAAGGCACCAGGCACCAGGCACCAGGCCCTGTGCCTGGCCAGGAATAGGAATTGCGGCGCTGCTGCACACGTTGGCAAACAAGCGCAGTGTGGAGCTGCTGCTGATGTCGTGATGATTGAGTGAACTGCCACATGGAGCGGCAGGCGGCAGGTGGCAGGAGGCAGGCGGTGCAACTAAGAGCCACCAAGCGTCGTCATCAACTAGGACAGCATGCCGCACGTGCTGCAGACAGGTTGACAAAAAACTGTGGCCCCCCCTACCCAAAAAAAGCAACAGCAACACAATGCACAAGGCATCAGGTAATGCCCGGTATCAGTGACTGGATTTAAACGGATTACAACAACGACAATCGAGTTAGCGCCGCACCGAGCCACAAGCTGTTCACTACCTTGCCCCAAAACCCAACCCCATCTCGCCACAGCCCGCCCCCTTGCCACCCAGCCAGTTCTGCCACTGTTCTGATTTTCTCCTTTCTATGCCCAGCTTTGAGATTGCTTCTTTTTTCCCTTTTTTTTTTTTTGTCCGCAGCATAGCTGAGGGCGCTGTGTGTGTGTGTGTGTGTGTGTAGTTGATAACTGTGGCTAAAGCTGGCTGCACGCTGGGTGTCAGTACACTAAACTAGATAAACACCACGACGCTGGCCGGCGCCAAAAACTGAGAGCTGTGAGCTCAAAGGATGAGTTCCGGACGGACGCAGTCTGCGCTCTGGCGACAGCTGACTAATGATATGTACGTGTACAAAAAAAAAAAAAAAAAAAACAAAAAATACAAATAAAAAAAAAAGGAGAATGCACAAAGTTGACCAACCACAACTCTCTAATTAATGCCAACTCAGCTCAGCCCTCTGGCACCACGTGACCAGCAGCCAGCAGCCAGCAGCAAATGGATTGCGGACTTGATTTACTTACAGTGTATGCTAAGCGAGATGCGCTTTGAAACCGATGGGGGCACACCATTGGAGGCGATGCACAGATACGAGCCCATCTCGTTGCGTGAGATTTTTGTCAGCTTGAGCACCTCGCCGCGGAACGAGGAAACTGTCATCGGGCCGAGAAAGAGAGAGTGAGAGAGAGAGAGAGAGAGAGAGAGAGAGAGAATTTTACAGATAACTCAGTTAAAGCTAACCGCTTTATTGTTTAATTATTTAGTGCTAGTCGAATACATACCCAATGTCTTGGTGCCGGCGTTATCCTTGAGCACTATTTCGCTGCCATCCTCGCGGCGCCAGTTCACAATGGGCTCCGGATAGCCACGCGCGCTGCAAAGTAAACATTGGACGTATTAGGGCCCGTTGGGGCTGTTTGACTGTAGGAAATGTAAAATTACAAGGCCAGGAGAAAGTAATTGGTATATAAACACATTTAAATGCCACACTTAAGTCCCTCAAATTTGAGAGAGATGGGTCTATTAAAATTCATATTTTGATGAACTTCAATTCAAGAATGCATTTTAAAAAGTTTGTAGTGGATATATATAAGTAAAGGGCGGATCTATAAGGTATTATATTTACTATTAGGAAGTACAAAAGCATATCAATCAGAAGCACTTCATACAAAACATAAAACACTTCAAGAAGGAAGAAATGTTAAAACAGTTACCAATAACAAAGTGCGTTAATATCATGGAGAGGTTGTAAAGAGGGGATTAGGGAGATCCAGCTTAAGGTGGTCGACACGTCCTCAGCGAACGAGCATGTGACGCAACTCAGATTTCAAAAAAAAATTATATAGAGCCAGCTCATCTGCAAAGCAGCTGACATGTCTTTGAAAAAGGAACTTAAGAAGTTTTGCAATGAAAGACCAGTTGTTGGCCCTGAAGATGTTAGAGAGGCTGGCTTAATATATAAAATAAACAATATTAAATTTAATTCTTAACTTATTTTACCATGAACTTTTCAATGAAAAAATGGTACACTGTGGTTATTTAACATTTAAATGAGAACATCGAAACGCGGCGCACTTTAAATCGTCGCAAATCTTTTCGCTGCCCACAAAAGTAGGCAATGGAAATTTGTGCGCAAGCTGAGTTTTGGTCTATTCAACTTAATATGCGGCATTGGTGGCCATTGTGTTGGCCCAAAGCGCCAACTTCTTGTAATGTAGACGACGCAACGCTTTTGGCCAGCAGTCGCCGTCTGTGGCTGAGATTGTGAATGGGCTGGATGTATGCTCCGCCGAGGGAGGGGGTTCGGCGAAGGCTGTATGCATGTTGAGGCAGCAGTTTAACAGCGCACCAGACACGGGTGTGGTAAATTTTTATGATGCCGCAAACAGATGCAAAATAGCCAAGAAAAGAAAATCTTACGCACACACACACACACACACACACACACAACCGCACACAAACACAGGAACACAGACAGGCTGAGACATTTCGAGAGTTCGTCCCGAGTGCAAGACCAGAGCAAACACAATGGAGACCGCCTGGGTACCAGTCAGCAGCAGTTGCTTAGCTGCTAACTTGGCTAATACTGAGCGTCTGCTAAGCTGATTGTTTGTCCTGCATGTCTATGTGTGTGTGTGTGTGTGTGTGTACGTGTTTGTGTGTGTGTGAGGTGTTTCTTGTAACATGTTTATTCATGAAAACAAAACTGCATACCTACATACATGTACTACAATGAACCAAGACACGCTCTCTAAACACGTAGGTGATCATTGTATTTAAATAAACATTGCCTCTTTATCAGGGCACGCACACAACATACATATTTGAATTATATAATTGTTAGGGGTATTGCCTAAGTATTATGAACCTTTGCTTTTAGACTTAACATTTATTATGAATTCTAACATATTATTGAGTTGAATTTAGAGGTCTTTCACGCTGAATAAGCTGAAAAGAATTTTAACATAAACCATAAAATGTTTTAAATAATCGATTTTACTAACGATTTATTTTCGATTCACAAATAAAAACATTCCAGGTAGAGCCGTTTAAAGGAAATCCATTTACATCTTAAACTGTGCTTGGTTCCGTACAAAAAAATGGTATGAAAACACTCTTTTCCCATTTTGGAACAGTGTATAAATGTTTTTAGTCAACAACAAGGACAAACAATAGAGCTTAACAATCTGTTCATCTGGCGAACTTTGAAACAGCAGCCGTTTTAATTTTGTTTTTGTTTGCTGGCTGCTTAAAGTTAAATTCACTTTATGGGACTTGCCCTAAGTGGTATTAAAATGAAAAAAATTACAGACGATGTCTCTAATAGCTTTCCACATACACACACACACACGCACACTCGCACTAAGAACATAAACATAGACCGATACGAGCAAGGAGGAGCCCGTTTATCGCCCTGGTTCTATCATTCTGCGGTTAAATCGTTAAAATTACTTCGTGGCGGTGGTCAAGTTCATAAATCAACGGCGACCAAATGCGTCGCGTCGCGTCGCATCGAGTCGATGTCGCAGTTAGCTAAAAGGAAAAACCACTGAAACTAACACAAGCTAAGGCCAGCCGATAGGCGATGGTGTGTGCTCCACATTTTGATACCCTGTAGACTGTTGCACTTATTCGTTAAGGTCTTGCTTTACTGACTTTGAAGCATTAGCTCGGGAAATTGAAGAGTTCTTCTATTAGATATCATATCTTCGATGGCACTCAATACGAATATAATCGTCAATATATATATATATATATATCTTTTAACTCTTTTCTAAAGTAGTGTCAAGCTATCTGTACACATATTTCACACGCACACACACACACACACTGATATGCACACATATCAAGTTGCTTTTCGTAAGCGAGATGCTCAACTTTTTGCAAGGGCATATGGTTAGCGCCGACCCAAATCAAGAGAAATGAAGTGTCGCTTAATTTGCTGACATTATTAAATGATGATGATGATGATGACGCAGACAATGAGGGTGGAGTTGTGCTTAGTTTTTGGTGATGATAGTCATTTGGCTGGGATTTTAGTTGAGTAAAGGAATGCAGGACGCATTTATTGGGATATTAGCTACACACACGCATTAATATACATATGTCTGACGAAACTAACATTTGCATGCTAGTTAACGAATGTTTGATCGTATTCTTGTAGATCGACATGTTAGAGCTCTACTAATTAGTGATATCTAAAGGCCAAGTAACATTTAACTCAAGCTCAAGCTGTCAGCTAGTTAAGCATATCATTAGACTTATGACGCTGAGCAGCGTTGCCAGACTGCAATAAAACTTATTGAGCTTATCGACCAACAGTTAAATTTAACCTGATGTCAACTAATATGTGTGATTAAGTGTTTGTATGTGGCTAATTGGTAATTGCCACTGCCTTCATATAATTCAACCTACTTATTATGTTGGCTCAGGCCTATGTAAGCTGAACTGCGTTGCCGGACAGTAATCCAGCTTTCTGTACACTATGTGGATTATGTGGGCTATAATTGTTAAGATTAACATTGCTTTTAAATTACACTCACCGACATGTTAAGCGCACTGAGCTACCCTCGGGCACAATAACATCCGACGAAGTATCCTCGCTGATAAAGTCCGGTGGAATGACAACATCCAGGAAACCAATCTAGAGAAAAGTAAGAAATATAAAAATGGTAATGTGCAAAATTAAACAGCATTTTTCAATAGTCTATATGTGGATTAAAAAAACTAAATAAAAAAGAGTTGCAATAGATGACGGAAAATGTTGTCAATTGGGGCCGGAAATGGGAACAAAAGTCAATCCCGTTGAAAAATAAATATCAAAATGTAAAATTGAAGGACAGACAAGTAAAATAAAGTAAAAGGAAAAAAAATAAACAAATAAAACAATCATCAGTTAAATGTTACGGACAGCAGAGGCGGCCAGTTTGGCTAAATTTACTATACACTCAGCGAAAATTTGCTGATTATGCAGGCGGTCATAAAGCAGCAAATGTTTTTATGTGCCGTATGGGGGGGCCCCTGAGATCGGGAACGGGCATTATACATACACATACATAACGTAGCAAATGAAATGACGCTAAATAGTTTAGGACTGTGTGACAGTCAGCACCAGGACCAGGACCAGGACCAGGGCCCGAACTCTTAACGCAATGGCAATGGTAATAGAAAGCAAGGCAAAAGCGTAGAAAAGAAACGAAGACAATTGGGCAACGGTTGCGTGTGCAGCGCTCTGTGCCACTTGCTGTTGCAGTAAGTACACCAGCCCAGGCCAACCCGAAACCCCCCCTCTCTCTCTCTCTCTCTCGCACTCTCCACGCCGCATACTCGGGCGCCATCAACTGCTGCTGTTGTCCTTGTGAGAAGCGTTAAAGTAAAAATAAAAATTAAGGAAGCATGAAATACATTTTATTGGCGCCATAAACTTCACTTGGCTGGACACATGAGTGTACGTGCGTCCACACGCACACAAACAACTAACGCACACTCACACACACACACACACACACACACACACGTACAGACATTTGAATGAGTGTGTGTGTATGTCTTTCGCCTTGTTTGCCATAGTTTTCGCTTTCGATTTGCTGCGCTTTCTTTCACTTGGTCAACATTGGGGGGCAAGAGGCTAAAGCAAATCGTAAGCCCAAGAAGGGAGGGGGGATTGTGTCTGGAGTGTGGGGCGCCACCGAGCGCGTTGCATTCTCCTGTACGTTTGCCCCTTCAAATGCTGCATGAAATTTTCCTGGACACTTTGGAAAATTGCTTTCAACAGCAGCAGGCAACAAGCAGCAGCAACGTACATGGAAAATATTTAGAAACATTTTCAGTGTCTTCTTAGCTGGGGCATTATTCATTGGATGTGACCTTTGCCCAGCTACTTATGTTAAGCAGAGCTCAAATACTGTCGATAATGCTCACATTTAACCTATCTACTCACACATACATGCGTGTTTATTAAGCATATGTTGGGGATATGTGAAAACTCCATTGGACCTGTTTGTTCTGTTTTTCAAGAAAGCTTCCTGGCAAAGCAACTTAGAGTTTGTTTGAAAGTGTGGCAGCACTGTGTCGATAAGTTGACACTGGCTGTAATTAACAATTAATATTAATAATAATAATTAATTGATAATTATAAACGAGTGGAGAACGCGGTTGAGACGTTGCATGACACATTTACCAAGCAGCATGGCAACTTTGCCATGAACTAAAATTGATTCCATAATGTAACACTCCAATAGATAGCACATTGTAAACTACATGGTAATGAAACAATTGGATAAGTGTCAGAGTGGTCTCTTAATTGATATATTTGCTGGGTTTTCTTTAGCAGAGTCTTAATGTAAAATAGCATACTTAACAAAGATAAAAACTAAGGCGAAACTGAGAAAGTTGTGCACTTACTTGACTTTTCATTGGATCCGTATTCAGCTGGCACATATAACCGCCCCGATCCTCCTCGGAAACGGCCTTGATGTGCAAATTCCAGGTGTTCTGATCCAAATGGCTGACCGTGACACGTGGATTGTGCGTAATCACGTTCTCGTGTATGGCCTGGATGGCTTTTGTGTCGGCTTTAAGCCAGCCCACCTGTGGAAACGAAGTCAAGAGAAATTACATTTACCAGGTACTTTGGCTAAGGGTAATGGGATTGCGGTTGATTATTGTTGTGGCACAGATTTCAGATGCTTAGTGGCTGCATTATTGTGCTGGTATCATTAATTAAGCGGTGTGTTGTGTTTACTAAGTACCACTGTTTGTGAGTGTGTGTGTGTGTGTATGTGTGTGGATGAAGTACTTACGCGATAGCCACCCAAGTGGCGCACGTGACAGGTGAAGGTTGCGTCGCGACCCACAGCGACGGACACATTTGAAATGCTTTCCACAAACTCCGGTTGAAAGGCGCCAATCGCTGTAAATGTGCAGCCAGAGTAGAGACAGGGAGAAAGAGAGAGAGTGAGAGAGAGAGAGGAGTGAGAGCACCAATAAGATATGAGATTAGAATGCATCTGCGGTGTGTGGGCGGCGGTTAGTTGTGCGAGTTAATGATATCACAGGCAATGCACGACTAGCACCGCCAGCAGCCGTTGCGCCTGCCAAAAACTCAGTGATTTATCGCTTTTAAATGTGCCCGACGCGCCACTTGCCAAGTCGCAGACAGCCACCAGCCAGCAGCCAGCAGCCAGAAGCCCAACTATCAACAGCCAACAGGCAGCCAAGTAGCAGTTCAGGGTTCAGAGTTGGCTCTTAAAGAGCCAGCGTGCGGCTAATTGAAGATCAACACTCATGAGTTAACCGCCTGCACAGCCTTTGCCGCAGCGGGGCCAACTTGGGCCAATGCTTGGTGACATACGCAAACATATAATATAAATTATTTATTGAATCATTCAAAATCAAACAGTTCACTTGCAAGTTTTGCAAACAAAAAATCCTTTTTTTTTTCAGCCCGTTCCATATATTTATATATATATATATATATTTAAAAGCGACAAGCCTTAGATTAAATACCCTTCTGGGGATATGCGAGCTGGAGATGTTTTATACGAAAATTCTTTGCCAACCGATTGTTCCTATAGAAGCAACATAATTTTTTACTTGATAAGGTTACGTTTATTTGTACAGATATCCTTGGAGCGCAAAAAAGTATTTCTTGCGGAAAGCCAATCGACGACTAAAGTGCTTGCAATCGAAAGACAAACTAGTAGTCGATTGTAGACGGATAGCTTTGAAATTCAGGGACATGGCCAGGTCAATACGACTCGTAAAACTGATCAAGAGTCTATGTCATTTCCTTCTATGATTAACATATGGCATAACAAAATTATAATACTCTCTAAAAGGGCATAAAATAGCGAAAGGCAAAAAGCGGTTGATTGGGCGGGCGGGCGGTCGGGTCGGTCTAGGAGCGGGCTGCAAGGCGGCAGACAGCGACTAGCGCAGCCGTTGCCGCAACAAAGTGCCCGCTGCCCCTCTCCCCCTTACGCCATCATACCCCTGCACCCTACTCTGCGCCTTTGGCCTGGTAATGCATGCGAAAAACTTTTGCCAAACTTGAAATTTAAATATTTATAGACACTGCCGCTGGCAGCCGGCAGCCGGCAAGTGCGTCGGCCATCCGCATCCACCGAACGTGCCACCCACAGCCAACGTCAACGCCAACGCTACCGCCACCACTCAAATGCCACCGATTGTATTGTATGCCACTCACTGAGGGCGGGACAGGAACAGGGACAGGGGCATGGGCCGGGGCAGTGTCAGGGGGTGTGGCGGTAAGTGGAAGAATGTGCTGAATCGACGCAATTGGCCAAAGGCATGATTTATTTCATATTTTTTTCCAGATTTCGTTTCTACAACTTTTTCTTATATTATTGAAAATGGATATAATTTGTGAAGCAGTTATGAGCTGTTCATTCCCATTGATGGCTCTTTCAAATAGAGCAGGGACAACTTTTTATTTTTCCATTCGCCGTTAAGCAAAAATGATTGCTACACATTTGTTTAAAAGAAAACTCTTCGGTTGAAGCAAAGTATGTTGTTATTATTTGCAAATCATTCGTATATTTGATTTGTGAAAAATAATTGCTACTCAACACATTTTCACTCAGAGGCAGGCATAAGAAAAGGTTCGCTTTATATTTATTTAACAAAAAGCTTGTACTTTAAGAAGAGATGTACTGTTCAAATAGTTTCGCATGGAATTAAGGCATTTGTATACCCTAACTTATCTTGCTCCATGGCTCATACATACGTTATATACGTAAATAAAAAGATTAATTAAATCATATATAAGTTAAACAATAATAAATTTAAAAAATGTTTGTAAAATAAAATACATTAAAATGTTTAAAATCTACTTGTTATATCTATTAATAATAAAATAATACAAATCAATTGCCGCGCATAAATAATGCTAGCCTGAAAAACGGTTCCAACCAATTGGATAATACGTTTGTTGTTTTACTAGTTTTAGGAGAGAAAGAGCTGCCTTAATATGCACTATGAATTTCTTCAGACAGCCTGGCTTTAACACTTTTAAGCATCTGCCAGTGTTGCGAGCAGGATGCGAGTTGGCTTTATAGTTTAAGTCGCTTTGCTGAGTTGAGGCGGCCTAAGGCCAATTTAAAAAAGAAGTGGCTAACCAGTCATCGCTTAATTTCTAAAATATATATTTTCATTTATTTAGCAGTTCCTCAAACAAAACTGCCAAAAAAAAAAAAGAACGTAACCAGTGTTGGAAGCTGCTGTTGGCGTCTGTTGGGCGTCTGTGGTTGCAGCTGGATTTATTTGCATGGATTTTGTTGCTGCAGTTGTTGGAAAGAGAAACCAAGCGACTGACTGGCTGGATGACTGACTGACTGACTGACTGGCTGACTGACTGAGTTTTTCATTAGCATTCTGAGAGTAAGGGTCTTGACTGAGATTTCGTATCAAAATCAACAACAGCTAAAAAGTTCAGTTCAGAACAACAACTTGAGCAACAAGAGCAAATCTTTGCTGCAAATTGCAGAAGCACATGCAAAGTCAGTGATAGACACCGGACAAATGGAGCTGTAGACGTAACGACACCCACATCCACACCCACACCCACACTCACGTCCACATCCATACATACACAACCACTTACACAGTGGCCAAACAAGCTGCACTCAAATGTAGTTCCTGCCTGGCTGGCTGCGGCTTGTTTGTCAATCTGTTCAACTGGATGCCAAACTGGAGGCTTCAGTATTGTGCCAATTCCAATGAACTTGTCGCCCCCGTAAGGTTGAGGCCCGTCGTTTTGTGTCGCAATGCTCAACTGTACCCCCTCTGGCGCTCTGCCTTGCTCCCGCAGCTGTTAGCCGCTTGGCTATCTCGCCATCCTGTCTCGGAGCACTTTGCATTTTCCGGTCACAAGAATTGAAGTTGCGCCAAGTCGCGTGTGCAGCCAAAGTCAATTAACCCATGCCCGTCGGTCAGCCTAACCTCTCTCCCCGTCCCCGTCCCCCTGCCCCAGCCCATGCTACCGCCCCGTCGTATCTACTGCAGTCGATGTTTTTCACATTTTCGCACGTTATCATAAATTTGGCGTCTCCGCCGGGACTAGGGCCCGGCAGCTTCATTTCAATTTTCTTAGCCACTGCTCTGGTTGTCGTGGATCCAGTTTGAAGGCGGATTCTGTGGGTTACGTGGAAACGGAGGCTTGTCACTTTGGCAGAGCTTTGCTGCCAATGGCCCACATGCAGTACGTATGGGTGGCCCGGCAATGGCGCTCCAAAAGTTTAAATCACACAACGACAATGAGGATTTACCAAAGCAAATTTATGGTTAAGGACATTGGCAAAAGTTAAGCTTGTTTTGTCAATGGATGCGTGTGTGTGTGTGTGTGTGTGTGTCTGTGTGCGTGTGTGTTAATAAAGTGTCTCGTCCTGCGTATGTGTATATGTGGGCCAAGAAAATATATGGCACAGCATTCTGTGCCATTGCCCCGCTCCAAGGTGTATAGCCTGGTCGAAACACAGCTACAAAGATGCCAATCTGCATGGCACCTTTTTTTATGGTGCGCACACACAAATCCCAGCGCCAAAGCGCCAATGATAGGTGATAATGGCAAATTTTGAGACGGCAACTGGAATTGAAAGCTGCCGCACAGCGGGCACAGCTCCAATGGCCAAAGAGCCAAAAGACAAAACTTAAATAAACAGCAGCCCCAGAGCAGACACGGCGCTGACGAGGCATTAAAGTGCTGCAACTGTTAAAATTTATAAGGAAGCAGAAGGGAGCGCGCTCGATTTCAGATACTCTCTAATGAATCAAGCTGAAGGGCGAATGACACTATAAACAGAGCAGAGATAGCACGCAGAAGAAAGCTTTTTCAAGCTCACTTTCCACTGATTCTTTTCAGAGCAAAAAGTCAGTTTAAACTTACAAATGTCGACTTTGATGGAGATATCTTGAGAAGCAAAGAAATTGATCTAAATGACAAGATATGATATGATATAGCGGTCCAATACGGTCGGTTCAGATACTTGTACTGCTGGGAAATGGAATATATGTATATACTTTTTGATGACAGAGATGTTCCCTTCCAAATTAGCAATACCCTTTGCAGGAAAACTTGTTTACAGAAAGTACAGGCAGTCAAATATTTGAAGAATCTTCAACTAAATATGGTTTATAACATTCGCTTCACATTCTCTTAGCTATCGAAGTTATCGATTAGTCCGATAAGTGTACAACCTAATAAGCAAACAGGGTATAAATACATACTATATAGCCTTCTCTGTATATATATATATATATATATATATAATCAAATTGCCGAGTTAGTCTTTGTTGCCAGTTTTCGCTGGGCGTTGAACTACCAAACGCAAATAGCAAATAGCAAATAACAAATGATGGCTGCAGCAAGTGGCAGCAAGTGGCGGCCGCGGTTGGTGGCAACTGCGCCTAATGGCCAGCCAGCCCGACTTGGGCGCACATTTGCATTTTTTACAAATCGTCGTCTACAACTTGTAGCACTCGCAATTGAATTTGCACTGGCCAACAAGACAAAAAAAAAAAAAAAAGCAAATAAATAAAAAAAAAAAATGCCAAAAACTCACAGGAAAATTCAATTTCATGTTTTTTTTTTCTCTCAGCCTTAACAAACGTCTTGCAATTAATTGTGTCTTGATTTTTGTTTCACACTTTGAAATGGGTTCGCAGCCCTTTTTTAGTGGGCAGGCATTGCAAATGAGCGACGAGTTGATTTTAATTGCCAAAGTTTTCATACCCCATAAAAGGAGTTGGGCTTAGTATTGGGATTCGCCGGACCATTGCTACTCCTCCCCCTCGCCGCCAAGGGGTTTCACTCTTCAATCAACATGACATATCGAAATTCACCTTGCATAGCCGAATCTAATAGCTAATATTTATTTTTAGCTTCAATGTGGCTTATATTCAAAAAGTTGTTAACTATCTCCTACTAACTGTTTTAATCGGAATTGAAAGTAAAATGTAAAGACTGTGTTAATGTCTAGCTAAGATTTCAAATAGATTTAAAAAATTTAAATGTCACATAATTTTTGAAACTTGCTTGGCTGACGAAAAACAAAATATATCTTGTACTTTGACAGCTGCTGTCATTTAATTTGACAGCCAGTTGATACTGATGACATCCTTTACATGCATACTCATCGCCAAAGATCTAATATATATTTAACCCCTATTTTTAAATGTTTTCTGCTGTAAATTGTACACTGTGTATTCTTTAACGAGAGAGTAAGATTCAATACCCTTTTGATGCTTTGCCTTACAGTTTTTCTAGGTATATGAGAAGAGTGAAGTTTGCAAATGCTGAGTTTTCGTAGAAAACAGAAAATAGCTTTTCAAACGGTCGATCCTATGACAACTATATAATATAGTGTTCCGCTCAATCAGGTATTGCCCGCCAAGCAAAATAGGAAACTATGAACGTTTTAAGACGATAGCTTCAAAACTGAGAGATAAGTTCGCATAGAAAAGGACAGATGGACGGACATCAACTCGACTTCGATGCTAATCCAGAGCACAAATACTTTAATTGGTCAGATTGACAGATTTTTTGTTTTCTTATATTTTTATCTCTTATTAAAGGGCAATTTGCTAAGTTTTGCAACTATGGAGTATAAATTATTTAAATCATTTGTGACAGTGGAAGGCTTGTCAGGAATGAATTTTAACTAAAAGTTTTCTTAGCATCCAAAGCCAAAGCTAAGCCAAAGAGTATTTGTGACAGGCTCAGCTCAAATGTATGCTACACTTTTTATGTGCAACACAACAGGAACTAAATGTGCGTATGTGTGCGTGTGCTGTTAAGTACTTAGTCACGAATATGCGCGACTTTTTTTGGGCGAAACTTTTTTATTATATACACCAATGTGTTGCAAAAGTGGCGGTCAGTGCAGCCAACCAGTTGCCATAGCTGGGCGCCGGGCCGAGGCGAGCGGAAGGGCGGGTGTCCGCTTGCGGCTGCTGCGGTCGCATGCTCTAAAAGCTAAAGAACCGACGCATCCATATAGCCATATGCAATGTTCTGGCCATGAGTCGTATCAATTAAGATACCCGAGGGACGACAAAACCGAATGCATAGAATTTACAAAGTGCCAAAAGGTTTGTTGTCTGACTGTCCGAACGACCGACCGACCGACCGACCGACCGACCGACCGATCGACCGACCGACCGAACGACCGACCGACCGACTGTGTGGCCGTCTGTCAGTCTCGACTTTGTGCAATATTGTGGCTTGGCTTACAGTTTATTAATGCATATTGCGTATTTGTTTAAAGTGCGTACAAACTGTGTCTGTGCCATGTTGCACGTGGGGCAAGTAGCTTATCATTTATGGCTGCTCAGTTCACGTTTTCAATTGCTGCCACATGCAGGGCAATTAATTTGCATTTCATTGATATGCGCAATCACACACACACACACACACACACACAGAGATACAGGCACACCCACACAGCTCAGGCCGAGGCCTAGACGGACACACACACACACGAGCAAACATTTTCATTTGGCTGCACTCACGCACAGGCTCATTCCTCCATTTTGCAATATTTGTTTAGGATTATTATCGGTTATTAATGTTGCTGTAATTGAAAATTATTTTCACTTTTATGCTTATCATTATCAGCGGCCGTTACAACTGCCAACTGGCAATTGGCAACTGGCAATTGGCAATTGGCAACTGGCAACTTGCAACCGGCCATGTGGCACGGTTGCTCGCTTAATATATTCACATACGCATTCGCATTGCATCATTATCACTGGGGAATTATTGTTTACCGAGATTTAAGCGGCCTCTTTTATTAATTTTTGTTTTTGTGCACGTATTGTATATCACATATATATAATTAAGTTTTGCACGTTAGGTTACTATAAAAAAATATATTTCAATTTATTATTTTCACTTAACGGCTACTTTTGTTGAGTACATTCAGATTTGCTTCCCGAATATGAACTGATTTATCTAACTGTTGCGGTCGCTTAGCAAACTTCGCTTTGAGAGAGTTTGAGTCAAAATTGAGTGAAGTTTGAGCTGCGTCAGCAATTATGCGTGGGATAGTACTCTGATGGGAACATTGACAGTGGCGTGATATTTAGGGTGAATTGTTTATGTCTACCAAAGGGGGACAGTTTGATCTTGACCAATGTCGATGTTATCACCAGGCTCTTTGTTTACAATATTAGAAATGTTTATAATTGTGCTTATGCTTATGTGCTAAGTTATGTTAAAGGGTGGGTGCGACTATGGATATGTCACTCCCCCAACCATTAGAAAAGTGCCTGTCCTCAGGTGTTTAAGTTTGGATATAGTGTAACATTTTCTTCTTTTACAATTGGTATATCTCCTATTATTGTAGGTGTTTCTTCTACTTTGGGTTTTTTATATTTTATAATTAATTTCTTAGGTATGCTTTTGAACTTATATGTCAAATACAGTGTTAAACTTATTAATATGATTACAAATATGGTTATTGTAATTATCTGGAATACATTGTTAAATTTTGTATGTGCATTTATAATTTGTTTCGTTTGTACAAACGAAAGTGGTTCTAATTTTATAACATCATTGCTTACGTAAATGCTTTGAGTATAATCTAACATATTGTTTGAAATTGAAATTTCATTAATTTGCAATGAACAATTAAAGATTTTTATTATATTGTTTCCTTCTATTGTTATTTCGTTATTTATACAATTATGGTTTAATATAGTTTTTGGTAAATTCCAAGTTAAGATTATATTTGGTTCTATGTAGTTGATTTGAAAATTTTGCAAAATTTTAGTATAACTACATTCTGATGTTATTTGGTTTAAAATTCCTGTTAAACATTCATTATTAATTAATTTTTTTGTTTCTCTGCTATAAACTTTTTTATCTTGGGTAAAATATTTTTCATGAGCTATTTCTGTCAAAATATTATTATTTTCATCCGGGTATGGAATTATTTCGAATACCGGGCTTTTTATTATTTCTCGAGGAATATGGGATATTATCAGTATTTCGTTTGTATAAGGTTATTGAATTCTTTACTTTGTTCAATTAAATTGTTAAAAGTTTCTTCGGTTTTTGTTGAGGTTATTTATTAGTTTTTCTTTATTAGCTTGAGTGTCATACTCTGGTGTACCTGCATATATGAATATGTCCGCTGGTGTTCTGTTAGTCGTTTTGTGCTTTGTTTTATGATTGTACGTGTAGAGTATAGTTTCAAATTTTGTAAGTTTATTTTCGACGTCTGAGTCGCTGTTAATGATTCTTAGTTTTTCGTTAACTGTCTTATGAAATCGTTCTACGTCGGATATACCGTTTTTACTAGTGGTTATATTAATATTTACTGCTTCTGATTTTAGCCATAATTGTAAAGCTGTGCACATAAAAGCTGAGTCTTTGTCTGCCTTTATTTCGATGGGTTTACCCATTTGGTTGAACACTTGTAATATAGCTCGTTTGGTTTCTAGCCAGTCTCTACTTTTTATTTCTATTAATGATGCAAATTTTGAATAGATATCAATGCAAGATAAAAATTGTTTATCTCCTACTATGTAAAAATCCATTACATATTTTTCTCGGATATTAGCGATTTCCGGAGTTATTTCGAAAGTTAATTTTGTATCTCTGTGTTCTGTTTTTGCGATGTTGCAAATCTCACATTCATTTATTAGATTTTGAATTAAATTTTGATAATCTGGGAAATAGTGGGTTTCTTTGAACCAATTGATAGTTTTTTCAATTCCTGGATGTAATAATTCTTTGTGCTTTTTTAATATTAATTCTTTGAATTCTGCGTATGTTTGAAGGTCTATTAATTTTGTACTAGTTTTCATTGCCTTTGTTGAATTATTCGGACTTATTATTTCTAAGTAGGCTTCTTGAAAAATTGGAAAATCTGCTTCGTTGTGGAAGTATAGCACACTTTTCTTTGTGCATAAGTATTCTTTTATTAATTCTTTGGCATGCGTATTAGTCATGTCTTTGTACGTAATTTTTATGTTGGTTTTGTGAAAGTAATTCGTAACTTTTGTTTCGTTCTCGGTTCCTTTTTCAAATTCTATTTGTCGATTATAATAATTAAGTGGTCTTTCTGTGATTTGTAAATGGTTACTGTTGTCTTCTTGAGCACTATGTATTGTTGCTCTTGTGCTAATTGTATCTTCGCCTAAGAAGTTTTCGTTTAATTGAATTCTGGACAGAGCATCTGCCACATAATTTTCTTTTCCTGGGACGTATTTAATTTGGAAATCAAACTCATTTAGCTTGATCTTCCACCTTTGTAATTTCATGTTAGGTTCTTTCATATTATTTAACCAGACGAGTGGTCTGTGATCACTAAGGATTTGAAATTGTCGACCAAAGAGATAGGACCTAAAGTATTTAGTGGCCCAAACGATTGCTAATAATTCTTTTTCAATCGTTGAATAATTTAACTCATGCTCGTTGAGAGTTCTACTTGCATAGCATATAGGCTTATGCTCTTGCGAAAGGACGGCCCCTATTGCCATATTACTCGCGTCTGTAGTTAATGAAAATGGTTTTTCGAAGTTAGGGTATATTAAAATTGGGTCGGATGTTATGAGTACTTTTAGCTTTTCAAACGCTAGTTCGTAGTCTCTGTCTTTTATATTGATTTTTGCTCCTTTTTTTAATTTAAGTGTTAATGGTTTTACTATATTAGCGAAATTTGGTATAAATTTCCTATAGAAACCACATAATCCTAGAAATGATTTAATTTCTTTTGGGGTTTTTGGAATTGGGAATTTGACAATTGCTTGTATCTTGTTGGGATTTGGTTTTATACCCTCAGTTGTGATGATGTGACCGAGAAATTCAGTTTCTTTTCTCATAAACTCGCATTTATCCAACTGTAGTTTTAAGTTAGCTTCTCTAAGCTTCTTAAATACCTTTTGTAGCGACAAAATGTGTTCCTCCAATGAAGTGGAAAAAATAATAATGTCGTCTAAGTAGACCAGACAATCTTTAAAAATTAAATCTTCTAAGAGATTGTTCATACAACGTTGGAACGTTGCAGGTGCATTCTTAAGACCAAATGGCATGCGAGTGTACTCGTAATGGCCATGTTTAGTCGAAAATGCGGTCTTGGGTATTGAACCAGGATCCATTTGGATTTGGTGGAAGCCTTTGGCTAGATCAATGGTTGTGAAATATTGACATTTTCCAAGTTTGTCTAATATTTCATCCATGATCGGGATAGGGTATTTATCATTAATAGTTAGTTCATTGAGATTGCGGTAATCTATGACTAACCGGAACTTTTGCTTTCCAGATGCATCGTTTTTCTTTGGAACGATTATTACTGGTGAGCAGTAAGGGGATTTGGATTTACGTATGATATTTTGTTTTATCATATCGCTTATTTGTTTATTTACTTCCTCATCGTATATTTGAGGATATTTGTATGGACGCTTGTAAATTGGGTCCTCATGTTTTGTTAGAATTTTGTGTTTAATTGTACTAGTGAAAGTCAAATTGTCACCTTCATGGTACTGGATATCACGAAATTCATGTAAAACTTTTTTTATTTTTTCTTTTTCTTCTGAGTTTAGGTGCTCTAGCCTAAACTCGTTGTTTTCTATTAATTCATTATTTATAGCGAAGTTAAATGGTCTGTCCTCTGTTGAGGGTGGATCAAGGCACTCTTGTGCGGTCATGTCCTCTTCGACCTCTTCGTCGTTATATCTAAAACAAAAGTTAAATTCTCCTAAGGTTACGGATCCTTGTGCATAGTCTATTTTTGCTTGACATGCCTCAAGGTATTCTCTCCCAATCAGAACATCATAATGCTCTGAGAAGTCGTGAATATAGAATTTTTGTTTGCTCGGACAAATTTTGCTTGCTCCTAATCGTATACTTTGTTTTAATTCAATAACACCATTTATGGTGTGAACCTTTAATGTTTCGTTGTAAACTGGAAAATTTAAGCGGTTAGTTTTCATTAGATTAATGGTTGAACCTGTGTCGATGACACATTTTAGAACTTCGTCATTCATAATCAATTTTATGAATGGATTTCTTCTGTTTGTTCCGAGGCTTGCTGATGAAAATTTTCGGATGTATCCATTTTCATCTGCCCACTGTTACTATCTCTTTGACGTTTAGTCGGAGGGTTTGGTGCATTCAAGCGTGAATGGGACTGATTTTGGTAGTTTAAGGGATTTTGGTATCTACCTTGACTTAATTTCTGTTGGAACTCGTGGTGAGCTTTCTGATTGTCTTCGGACTTATTATGCTGTTTATTTTGTGCGTGATAACTCTGATTCGTGTTGGAATAGCCACTTGAAATGGTGGTTGGGTTAGCATTTTGCTGATAATTTCCCATGTTCCTACGATTGTTATTTGGATTTCCCTGAACATTATTATTTTTAGGTTTTTCAGTAACGCTATTTTCATATAATCCCTCTCTTTGAGCTACTTGCTTTAGTTTTTGTGTCGACGTAATGTCGTGTCTGGCTAACATCATGAAAAGCCTATCTGGTAATTTTTTTGTAATAACATCTTTGATTGTGTTATTCATAGCATTTGTATAAAGGGTTGTATTGCTAGGTATATTTTCTAGTGCTAACTTATTTAATATAACAAAAGATTTATTCTCGAGCTCCTCGATGAACTTACGGACGTTTCCTTGGTAATTCGTGTTGTATAAGCGTCGAAGGAGTTCTTCAAATGGTGTCTGCACTTTGTATTCTTCAATCAATGCGTTTCTCAGCTCCTGCCAAGTGTTGGCTGCTGTCCTTTGTGATATTCTCTGAGCATCTCCTGTGACTTGCAATTCGATGGCTCCGTATAAGATGCTATGTTGTCTAACATCTCGGGTTGGATACAGGTGTAGGATGTAATCTATCCTTTTAATGAAGGCGTTTAGTTGATCCGTTGATCCGTCAAAGCTTGGCACCTGTCTAAGTTGTGAAAGGGCCTGGTTGAGGTGTTGTTCTGATAATTCCATTGTCATCTTGGTGTAATACACTTTTTTTTTGAATAGTTTTGAGTTTGTAGGTTTGAACTTTATTGTTCTTTGATTTTGCACTTTTATTTTAGGTTAAAGTTTGTGATGGATTATTGGTTAAATGTTTCTTTTTTTTTTTTTTTGTGTGTGTGTCTTAAAAAGACTCAGTAATAACGTATTGCAGGGATCAAACGATATGCAAATCCAGTCGTTATTAACTGTAGTAGCTTTATTGCCCAAAGGGTCAATATTATTAAGCTACTAGTGACCCGAAGGTTCTTGTGCGGATACGTATTCGAGAAAATTTTTATTACACTCCGACAACACTTTCGGTCGCGATTGTGCGTTAGATCTGGGAATTAATTATCCTTTAGCGATCTTAACTTTTTCCCGACGTATCCTACCGGCTGCGCCAATTAAGTTTTGCACGTTAGGTTACTATAAAAAAATATATTTCAATTTATTATTTTCACTTAACGGCTACTTTTGTTGAGTACATTCAGATTTGCTTCCCGAATATGAACTGATTTATCTAACTGTTGCGGTCGCTTAGCAAACTTCGCTTTGAGAGAGTTTGAGTCAAAATTGAGTGAAGTTTGAGCTGCGTCAGCAATTATGCGTGGGATAGTACTCTGATGGGAACATTGACAGTGGCGTGATATTTAGGGTGAATTGTTTATGTCTACCAAAGGGGGACAGTTTGATCTTGACCAATGTCGATGTTATCACCAGGCTCTTTGTTTACAATATTAGAAATGTTTATAATTGTGCTTATGCTTATGTGCTAAGTTATGTTAAAGGGTGGGTGCGACTATGGATATGTCACTATATATATATATATTCACACATACATGCATACAAATTTATGCACTGGCCAATGCATATTATGCCGTTGTTCATCTGCCAATTATTCAGATACATATACTTTTCGCTTTCATTTTTTTTTTTTAATTTTTATCTAAAAGAGCAGTTAATTGAACATGATTAAAGGGTTGATTACAATGCGCAGGCATTTAATAGTCGCTTGTTGAGTAGCTCGTGAAAATAACGTTAATTTCAAATATTTAATTCCCACATTAATTTACTGTGACACGCTATATTGGGAACATTTATCAAACGTTGCCAATAAAAATTCTTTAAAAATTATGTAATTAACTTGGAAAAGAAGATAGGTATTTCCATTCAATTAATCAAAAACTCATATATAAAGCCGCGCAGAATTGTTTATGTTCCTTTCATTTTAAGTGGAATTTCCCCTTTAAAATAAAAATAATTCTAGAATTAATAATATAATATTAAAAAAAAATAGTTATAATACTCAAACTATCCAGTTCAATATACATTTATTTCAGCAGCACGAGTCCTAAAATGTTTAATGTTATGAAAAAAAGAATACAAAATGTAAAAAAAAAATATATATGCATAACTTAAGCAATTAAATTAAGCATTAACATCGGCCTGATTATTTTATTTACTTTACAACTTAATTTTTCAATATATGATTGACTTTATGATTTAAGAACAAAAACAATGTTGTTAGTTTCAAGGGAACTACCTTTTAACTAAGCATGTCTTGATTTTTACTACAAATAAACTTTAGTAGCGAATTAAAAAAATATCTGTTTTTAGCACGCTAAACATATGACATTCTTGCAGATATATGACATTCTTTTTTGCAGATTGGCGAAGAGCATTGTGAAGTCCATAATTGCTGTGCTTGGAAACATGTTGGAAAACAAAAAACTTTGCCATACAAAATTAAATTTTTCGACTGAGATACGTTAATCCGTTAATGAAACGATGTTGCTTATACATGAGTTAAGCTATAGTCAAGCTGGTTGCGATCAAGATATTTTGAAAATCTTATACAATATCATGATTTTTGATCGAACATTTCTATGGCAAAGATTCATGACGTCAGACATACAAAAGAGAGACTTATTTGCATTGAAACAGCAATATGAAAAGCCGGACAATAGCTCAGCTGTTATCACAGATCCCGGCTAAAATTTATATAAAGATATACCGTATGAGATCGCAGACCTCATCAAAGGTTGCACTTTTAATCAGAAAACGCAAATTGAACTTATGAAGTCACAAGCGTAATGATTCGTATTCGCTGCACATATTAATTTCACAATAATTTTTAGCTATTAAACTAAAGCTAAAAACTTATTAAATAACTAATTAGTTAAAGTTGTAATTGAGTAGGATAGTATGATGTAATATAATATTCGAATGAATAAAATGCAATTAAAAGAATATATCGAAAACAATAATTAAAATTAGTTTATTGTACAATTTCCCGAATAAAGAAAATTCAATAGCTAAACTTAGCTCAATAAATTATACAGCAAAAAAAAAAAAAATTATTTATGAAAAATTAGATATGAAAGTAAATATAATAGTTGATTAATGCATATGCATCTTTAACATATAACCAGGCAATAAGTGTCGGCTTTAAGTTATACATTAAAGGTTCTCGGAATTAAAAAGTCAATTGACAGCATTGTTGACTCCATTTGTTAAAATTACTTAGCAGCGGAAAGCGCAGCTTGGGGCATTATTAACAATCAGATTGAAAATGGAAAAATAATTTTTGCGCAATTAAATAAAAAAAAAAACTATATCGGATTGCCCTTCAATAACAGCCTCCGGACCGACAGACTTTGGATTCCAATCAATAAAACTGGCGTTGATATTCTCTGTTGTCTTTGTTTACCGATGATTTCTGTTTTTGCCATTCACTTATTTTATTTATTAATTTATTTGTTTATATGTTATTTATATTGTTGTGAGTGCCAATAGCAACGATTCCGAAGCCCTACCCCAACTGGACAATGAGACTGCATTTAACACTCAGTCGCCCGTCATTTGCCAAACCCAGCACATTAACCCGTCGACTCTTTTAAAACTCGACTGCAGCAAACAGTTTTGTTTACTTGCTGCGTTAACTAAAGGAAATAACCCGGCGGCAAGTCTGCTCAAATAAATAATACTGAAAATGCAAGTGGCATTAAAATTATTTAAGCAACTCTGTTTCCTTTGTCATTTTTTGTGTATTTCAATTAATATTATCATACTTGGACTTTTGAAAAATTAAAATTAATTTCTATCTGATTCCCTCCCTTGCATGTCAAATCTTTCCAAGCCCCGTCTCGGCGCAAGGGAGATCTTGGTTAAAATATCAGCTTCTTTTTAGTACATTTATTTAAAAAATTTTAATAAAACTTGCAGCTTTGCCTTTTTGTGTGTTATGCCCAATAAATATTCAATAAATTTAACAAGGAATATTACAAAATTCCAAATGTAATAATTAAATTAATAAAATGCAATTTGTTGACAGTAATCCACTGTTTGACCATTGTAGGTTGGTTAATGAGCAAACAATGTCATACACAAGTTAATTGAATGAGGTTCAGAAGTTAATTTCCAATAACTTTGTCGGCTGGCATTATTCTTTTGACTCCACAATTTATATTATTTCCTTAATTGCTGGTATTTTTTTTACACATTCTTTTGATGAATATCATGTTGGTTTTTTTTTTCATTAATTATATTGAAAAAATCTTGTACTGCAAGCCTTCTTCTTGGCAGTTGGTCTGACGGCTTGAACGAATTCCCTAGCCAGGTCGTGGACACACATTTTTATTATTGTAATTAAATAATTCCAGGGCCTACATGATTCGGTTCAGTTCTTGTTTTGGCTGTTTTTTTGTGCAAATGTTAAGGATTTGGTTTATTTAAGAACATAAATTGCAATTCCGGGCTCAAACAGTCTCGAATCAAGCTCGTATTGCATTCTTATTGTGTTGTATGCAAAGAAACCAAAAACGATCTCCTGTTTGTTTTGCTTTTACTTTTAGTCAAGCACTTGCCACCTCAAATCTTGATCGAAGCTTTTCGACACTTATAAAATTTACAGTAAATATTAAACGCTGTCTCTTATAAAGTGGTTTTCCAGTCCAGCTAGATATATTTATATACTACTCGGACATATATCTGGGACTAATGAATGCCAATTTTTAATAGATAGACCTTCAATACAACCTGAGAGTATGCTACAAAATAATGCAAGATGTTGACCTCCAAATGTATTAAAACATGTTTTTATAGTTTTTTTGACATACATATGTATAAATGTGTGCATATTTTTTCAATCCCGAAATTTATGAATATATTGACATAATGCGTACATTCGTCCAAAAAAAATGCTTTGTTATTTTTGATATATTATAAAAAAAATATAAAAATATAAATAAGAACCAAGACCATTTGCAGTGAATTGGTTTAAAAAACCCAAAAAATAATAATAATAATTTGGAAAGAAACAGACCACCCTAGATGGCTATATCAAGTCGGCTGTTGATGCTGTTCTAGAGTATTAATTCTATATGGGGTCGGTGAGCGCTCCTTTTATGCGGGACACATTTAATGACAAGATTATAATATCCTCTATATGAGTATATAAGAAGTCAGAGACGTTTTCTTCTAATCGTTACACATTCCATGACAAATTGAGTATACCCCCTACCGGGGCATAAAAGTAAGCGAAAAGTATCATATAATTAGTGTTAAAAAAAAGGCCTTAAAATTAAAATTTAATAGTCAAACATTTCACTTTGCTGGTGACATTTTGATAAGCATGTTTGAGATGAATACAAAAAAAAAAAAATGTATCCAAAAATATTCGAGGATTTGTTTCTGATTACCTTCGATAAGCGCCACTATCAACAGCACGACGATCAGCATTTTATCATTGCGATCGATAATAACCAGATAATAACGATAAAGCTGCAGTTTTGAAATGATGCGCATTTCATATAATTTTAATTATTGCTTTTTCTAATTTTTTTAGTATTCCGTTGCAATTTTCAAAAGTATTTTCAAATTCATTTGACACAATTCAAGCAATTCGAGTGCTCCAAAAAGCACAACAACATTTTACAACACTAGCACACAAAATACAGTCGAGTACAATTAAAAAAAAAAATACACACACATATATATATATGTTGATAATTGTGATAATGATAAAGATGCGTTTTCAATGCATTCCCAAAACCGAAAACACGCGCGAATTGGCGAAATTTAGGTGGAACTGTGTGCGTATTTGCGAGCAGAGCCTGTGCAGCAGCATCAAGCCTTTGGCAACGTTGTCGATCAACTGAATGGGCAGCAGCCACGGCAGGCGGCATCTAGACAGCATCCCGAAGCGGCAGCCGAACGGCCATTCGGCAAATTGGCGAATACTTGTCGTGGACCGTCGTTTGCTCAGCCGTTGGATGCTGGATGCTGGCGCTGAGCCGAGCGGCAATGCCGAACGAACGAGCGCCGAATTGTCGTTGCCAATTGTCGAAGTGGATTTTCGAAACGAATGGAATCCACCATGTGCCGCATGGCATCCACATGGCTGGCACGTGGTGGAACGCATTGCTCGTGGATGGCAGCGGTGCGACGGCGGGTCGCTGCGGCCCGTGGCACATGCGCAGCGTGCCGCGAGGGAGGAGTGTCGACGCGTGCTTCTGACAAATGGTACGACAATTGCTACAAGCTGTGGTGGCATTTGGCGGCTTGGGTTTGTGGCAAGCAGCGACGCGGTTGGGCGCCGACAGGCCGCCTGCTGCTGCCGCTGCTGCCGCCGCTGCTGGTTTGGGACACCCAGCAACTGGCAAACGCTTCGGCAGTTGCTTCGCATTTTTCTTTCGGTCGGTTCATCACGCAACTCAGGCCACAATGGCCATGGCCACGGCCTAATCATCGTGCCACAAGGTACGACTGTAGATGAAAGCCTGCCATTTACTGTTTGATTAACTGCCACAACTGTATGGCCTGAACCTGATGCAGGACACACACTGATCCCCCTTAGCCAGCCCACCCAAAACCCCAAATGTCCAGCTGCCATAGATTAAACTGCAGCTGCAACTGCAATTGTCCAGTCCAGTCCAGTCCAGTCCAAAAGCGTCAATCATGCAACCGAATGCCAAAAACTTTTCGCCCGCAACTTGGGCCAACTGAAAGTTTTTAATGCGAATTGCATTTTGCAATCAGCGCTGGAGAAACACGCCGAAAGCGAAGGAGACAGCAAGGCAGACAGAGAGAGAGAGAGCGTAGGAAAGAGAGAGCGTCATAATTTTCAATTTCTCAATGTCCCCACAGATAATGCTCTCCAAGCGGCAACCGATCAAACTACAAATGATAAAAATAACAAAAGCAACAAAACTGAAAATTTAATTGAACTTCAACTTTTGTCAGCGAGTCGCCGTCGAGAGACAAGGCCAAGAGCCAAAAACATGTCGCATGGCCCAATCGCAAAATCTCAGCTCGTCTCAAAATGAAATTGAGCGCACACCGCCACGACGTGAGCCACAAATGCCACACAGTAGCAGCAGAAGCAGCACCAGAAACAGCAGCAGAAGCAAGAGCAGAAGCAGGCGAAGCGGCAGGAGAAGCCGCATCAACGTCTGCATCCGAACCGGGAGCTGACAATTCAAAGTAAGGCTGTCAAACCTGTCGCCAAGTGGCTTAATTATCCAATAGACGAATAGACGCGAAGGGGGCTCGGGGCAGGGCAAGTGAGCTGTGCGGGCCACGTCGAGGTATTAAACTTGTCAGCGAACAGCGAGTGTTGTCAGTCATATTAAATTACAAATATAACTAGTCGCGGCCCCCATCTTGGTGCCAAAAATCATTGGCATAGGCAGCCGGCACGCGGCATGCGGCGGGTAGCCAGTCGCAAGCTGAGCATTTTGGCAATAAATGTAACTCAATTAGAAATGGAGCAAGTTTTGCAGCCTCCCTACATCCCTACATCCCTACCTCACGGCCTCAATGCCACACCCACTTGTAATTATGCAATTATGGCGGTTTTTTCCCGGCAACACAAGTTTGCCTAAATGCAATTGCAGCTGCCTGTTGTTTTCGGTTTTTTATTTTTATTTTGTTCATACCCTGAACCCATTTAAGATAGTTCAAAAGAAAGGATATTATGGTATGTAACAGCCTGAACAGGGCATATCCGACGCTCAAACAGAAAGATTGTACATCCATCTATTGCCTGTGCAGATCAAATTTGATTTAAATTGTCGATAGCTCGCACTTTTGCCACAAAATCGATAAAATTCGTAGTTCAAATTAAATAATCGACTACCCGCTTTGTTTCCAGGAAATCTGTTTAAATAATCGGACATCATATACTTGGAATTAATCGATTCAATTCCTTCTAAAATCGATCTAAATTGCATATTAAATCTATTGTTAAAAGTCGATAAATCGCTTCGTTTCCCCGAAATCGATTTTTTAACAATCGATAGCTGAAAATGCTCGTTCGGGTAAAACTGAAGTGTCAAGAGCCAGGTAGTACTTGGATGAATCTTGTTATGAGCAGCAATTGGGAGTAGCTGCTGTAATGTTAGCCACAGCACGCTTTGCTTGTTGATCAAACTCGCACAGTCCTTCCCAGAATTTAAGTTTGGAAGTTAAGCTAACTATAACTATATACATTAAGTAATATTAATATTAAGTAATAACAATTTCTATTTAATTGCTTTATTTGCCTTAGCTTTTGGCAATACTCTGAAGATTTCTTTAGGATGGCTTAAACTTGTACTTAAGCGGTACGTGAGATCGGTGTTTTTTTTAAAATAGAATCGAAATATCGAAAACTGCAATATTGAATTGAAATTTGATAATGGGTTTGGTAGAGCTAAAGATGCCAAATTTGGTATATGGACTAGAGACTATAGACACCTTTAAGTATCACATTTATGCCCTAAAAAGTTGCAAAGAATTGGACAATAAGCACCAAAGTTATTCAAGAATGCATAATCCAAAGGGTGGGGCCAGGGGCAGAAGAAGCACAGCCGCAGCATAACGAGATGCGTATGCAACTATGTGTGTGTGTGTCTTTATGTGCTTGTGTTTTTGCCTATGTGTAGAAGAAAGTTCGAAAGTTTGTGGCAGTAGCTCGGTGCTTAGTACTGAGTATCTTCTAGTCGGACACTCCCGACCAGGCTATTCTTGCTTGCCTTTTTTTTTTTAGTTTTGTCTAAAGAAATCAAAGTGCATATGCAAAACTTTGACAGCTCCAAAAGCTGCAATTATGCCTGCTACAAAAGGTATAGACGAGTGGGGAAGTCGGGGGCTGCAGCTGACAACAACGCATATGCTGCTCCAATAAAAAGTTGCTGTGACAAAAGAACCAAAAATGAAAAATAAAAAACACACCAACATTAAAAAAAAAAAATCAAAAACAAAAACAAAAACAACAAGCGACGAGCAGAACAAAGAAATCAAAAACTTTTGTTTCTAAAACTCATGTTGAAATCCGCACACGTTCACACACACACACACACGCACACACAAGCACGCACACCCAAGGCTTGTGGGTGAATTTTGGATTTTGGAAAAGTGTTGCCAGCAGCAGCAGCAGCAACAACAAAGAGACACATGCTGCAGCTATAATAAGTATGCAGTAGTAGCGGCAGCAGCGGCAGCGCAAGTTGTTGGTTTCTTGGTTGTTAGGTGTTAAAACAGGCGGAAGTTAGAGGCCATGTACTCGAAGACGAGCACACCAGCCATAACCCAACCCAGCCCAGCCCAGGCACAGTTACAGCCGCAGTCGCAGTAGCAGCGGCAGCTACTGCTACTGCTACTGCAGGTGCTGCTACAGCAGGTGAGGCTGGGAGTTTGGGTGTGTTTATGTGCACGTGTGCGCCAGACTCATGTACTCAGTACGTGTGCCAAACTGCTGGCAACAATGTGCCGCCGACATGTGTATGTATGTGTGTGAGTGTCCGTGTGCGTGTGCGTGGGTGTGCTGCCGTGTGTAGTCACACATTTCAATTTGCATGTGTTAGCAACAAACTTTTGATAAGTGTTACTCGTATTACTCGTACATACACAACCAAAACAGACAGATACGCACACACACCCACATGCACGCACCCACACACCCAGACACCCACACACACATGCTAGAAATTGAAACTTATTGTCAAAAACTCTCATAGGCACATGCATGCACACATATATCAATAACTGCGAGTACATATTGCCACAATTACTTTCAGACAATACGTGCCGTCGCCCAAACACAAAACTTCTCGCTGACATAGCCCCAAAAAACCATATATATTACAAAGAATATATATTATTTTATCGGACTGTTGGCTGATATAGATGCCAACATTAGGAACACAATTTTATAATATGCATTATTACGTCTGCATTTAAATATAATTTTGCACTGAAAGGAAATACAAATTTCAGTCAGAACTATAAAAATATATATGCAGAAGCGGGTATTCGGGTATCGGCCTTGCCCGTGGATTGTTTTGTGCCTCAAATTTAAGATTTAACATTTCCACCCATTCCCCACCCGTAAACAACTTTAATCTACCCCTTCTATATTAAGCTCCATGCTAATTTGTTATCCAATATGGGTGGATTCTCTGAAAAGTGTGAAGCACCCCTCAAATGCATTTGAACAAATATTTTGGAATATCAGTTTGAGTCTGATTGGATGGTATGCATGCACTTTTATCACATAAGGTTAACATACTTAGTAAAAAAAAAATTTCAGATCCGTAGCTCTTAAGGCTTAATCTATGCGTTGACCACTTATCAGTCAGCCATAAGAAGTTAAATATATAATTAGAAAATTCTACTCACCTGTTAATCCACACGCCCGATTATTTTATCGTCGTCTGTCAGTAGACGGGAGGCCAACTTTTATATAAAAACATCGCTGAAAGAGCAGAAAAATAGAGACAATGTATATTAATTTAAAAAAACACAGCTTGCTAAGCTATACTTAAATTAGTGAGAAAGGCATAAAAGAACAATATTTATCAATCTGTTTCTTATTTATATTCAGCTCAGTTCAAAATACATGCATGTATGTAGTCAAATAAATTTATAAATACGTTTCTTGTTCACTTTTAACTCTGCTCAACATAAGTATAAACATATTCAATAACATACATACATGTACATTTTTTCAAATATATTCAAACTTTACCATGCTTTTAAATTCAATAAGACATAGTTTTGTTAATAATAATTACCAGTTTTCTGACCTCCACCATAGCCGCCGCCTTCTCCTTTGATTAAATTGCCGCCTTCTACAAAATTGAAGCTGTCGTCTCCTCCTATGTTTAAGCTGCCGTCTCCTCTAATGTGAAGTGAAGCCTATGAGACTTACTTCAAATCATGAGAATCGAGTAGTAGGGCATTGATAATAAATACGTTACTTTTTATTTGCAGAGCATATATGCACGCATACATTCATGCATTCATACATACATACATTCATACATTCATACATATATACAGACTGACATACATACACACGCATATACATACATACACACATATAGACATACTTACACCTACATAAAAACAAAACTTCGTACATGCATAGATAGATAGATACATAAATACATACATACATGCATACATACATATATTCTTACATACATACATACATACATACATACATACATACATACATACATACATACATACATACATACATACATACATACATACATAATTAAATACATACATACATACATACATAAAGTCATACATACATGCATAAATACATACATACATACATACAGACATACATAAATACATACATACATACATACATATATACATACATACATACATACATACATACATGCATACATACCTACACACATACATACATACATATACACACATATACGTGCATATACACATACAAACATACGTAACTTCGGAAATACACCATATACATATATACCATAGAATGTACTACATAATGTATATTATTTGCGCATAGCTCGCAGATTCTGATTCTTTAAGCTAATGGTTTGTGCTATGGCATTTACAGATCAAAGATCAAACTTTGCTTGTCTGTGCTTCTGTGTGGGTGTGTGTGATTTTCTGTGTATATGTATGTATAGAAGAAACGACAGCTCAAACCCTGTTATTTATAATATTACTATAATATTATAATTAAATAATGCTGGCCTACACATATAAGTGGATATAATAGGCATAATATTTATATATGTGATATACATATACATTGTGCAAACGTAGCTAATAAATTGGTTTAAAAAATATCGTGCACTCCGAATTTAAAAAAAATAATCATAATAATAATAAACAAAAAAAATGTTAAGCAAACTTGTTACTTGCCAAACAATTAAATTAAAAATAAATAATAAAAAAATCTAGTTGACATGTGACCATGACGGGACTCGAACCCGCAATCTCCGGATCCGAAGTCCGACGCCCTATCCATTAGGCTACACGGCCCACGTATGTCCGGCTGACAAGGGGTTGTGATAAGCTTCTTACTGAACTAACTTAAACGAGTAGTCAACAAATTATGAGTAACAAATTAATAAATACACAAATCGATCAAAAAGCATTAATGAATTAAGAAATAATTTTAAAAAAATATAAGAAATATATTTTAAAAAGAAATATATAAATAAAATCAATTAAAATATATATGAATGTAATTGAAGGGCTTTACAGCTTTGCTGGGAAAAATGGCTTGAAATCAAATACATTTTATGTAAATACTTTTTAGCCAAATAATACATTATTTATACACATGAAAACATAATGTCAGTAATAGGTTGCTGTAAAGGAATTGTTGCGAAGTTGTCTTCTTATATTTTAGATATAGGGTAAAAAATGAAAAGAAAATGAATAACAATATTTATATAATATAATGCATACTCGCCATATGCTCACGTGCTCAGTACCTGTGCGTCCAACCTAAAGCTGGCTGAATGTATCGAGGTGGCAGGAACAGGGCTGGGCGGCATTAAGTGAGTGTGACAGGCGCATTGTCCGTTTGCAAAATTACGCACATATCCTGTAAATTTAAGAATGCCATCAACACACACACACACGCACGTACACACACATACAAAAGGCAAAACAAATTGAGCGTTTGGCAGGCATATGCGCAACATATGCGGCATGGCTGGTGGCAGGGCTGGTGGCAAGGCTGGTGGCAGGGCTGGTGATGTTTGGCCGTGTGGGTCCTTGGCATGGGGCTTGGGTGTCTGGCGACCACATTTACAGCTGCAACATAAAAATTGTTGCAGCTTTTTCCAGTGCGACGTGTTATCTCGGCTGTGCGTCATTTCACAGCAAAACGACACAACGGCAGCAGCGACAGTGGCGACGGCGGCAGCAGCGGTGGCAGCGGCAGCGAAGGCAAAACACAAAGCAAAATCTGACAATAAGTGTGAAAATGGTTGCGCGCCGCAGTCGGCGTCGCTGCCGTTTCATGCAAAACTAAAAGAAAAATGTTTAAATATTTCCTGCTTTTTATTGTGGTTACTGTTATGCCCCAACAGCGCGCGGGGGCATGCAAAATCAAATGGCAGCAGCAGTAGCGGCAGCTAAAAACTCAATGTATAAAAAAAAGAAAAAGAAGAAAATGTGGCAACACTTTCCGTGTGTTGCTTCGCCCGCTGTTTACTTTTGCCATTGTTGTTGCCGCTGCTGCTGCTGCTGCTGTTGCTGCTGCTGCTGCTGCATCCACGCGCAAAAATATGAAAACTTTCGACAGGAAACAGGAACTGATAAGGCTATTTTTACCAGGCAGCAGCCGCCTGTCGACGCTGCCCCTGCCACTCTCTTGGCTCGTGTCATTTGCGTTACTGTTGTTCCACTTTCTGTTGCTGTTGTTGCTGTTGTTGTTTTTGTTGCTGTTGTTGTTGTTGCTGTTGCTGTTGTCGCTGCTCGCTTTGAGCGTTTTGACACCAACGCCTCCGCCGTTCACCAAAACTTATTGTGCAAGATTTATTTTAGCCTCCGCCTCCACCTCTGCCTTCTCATCCACCTCCGCCTCCTCCTACTACCAAGCACAACAGCTCTTGGCCATGCCTGGTTTGGCAACCTGTTTCGCACTTGCACCTCTTCTAGTTGGGGATCGTTAAGTTATTGCCACGCCCGCCCACTCGCTGGCAACCCATTGTCAGACGGCCAACCTAAAGCCTGGCGAAGTTTTAGAGATGGACTCGTGCTCTAACTATAAAAGCTATATGCCAATGCAATTTATATAAGACTAATTTATATAAATTTTTCTTGATTGCGCATATTATGTGTGTTTATGTATTATTACGAACAAATTAAATCATATCGGACTATTTATGTCACATATAAACATGCAGAGATCTAATAATTCCTTTTGATATGCTAAAAATTATAAAAATAAACATAATTCTCAAAAATTTCGAGCAGATAGAGGAATATTTACTTTCAGAAGAGAGAAATTGTATGTATTGTACCATATTGTAATATTATTAAAAACATATATTATAATTTATATATATCTATAAGTTATTCTCTTCAATTCCTTTCCCGCCCATAAGAAATTTTATTTTCTGTTGTACATATTTATTGTTTTATACTATACTATCCTGAATTTTTTTATATACCCAATCCCCGCCCAATAAGTATTCAATGGATTTTCCATTCATTTCATTTCATTCCATTTTCCGGCAATTTTCCTCATTTGCTTTCTTGGGCTTTCTAGTTCCTACAGCTTGGGATATGTGTTGATCATCAATCAGTCAGTCGGTCAATCAGGACAATAATATATTATATTATATATATAGGGATTATTGTGATTAAATTTAGTTTTAGTAAGCTTCATTGTCGTGTCACGACACGCACACATTCCGCTGTATCCCGAACAATGTTGTTTGCCCTCCGGCGCATTTTTGATGCCACGTTGTATCTTTTGGGCAAGTTTTTCATGTCGCTTGGTGTCTGTTGTCACTCACTCGCATTCGACGGCAACAGCAACTGTTGCAAGTTGCACTTTTTTATGATATCTACGATACGAGCATGTGTCCGCAGCCGTGTCCCAATTTCATTTGAGTTTGAGTTTGAACCTGGGTTCGAGATTCGGTTCTGTTTTCTTGTGACATTGCGGTTTACATTTCATCAATGTGCGGTCGCAATTTGCAAGTTTTATGAGCAGTCTCGTATTTTTGGTATTTGTTTCTGGTTCTCTTCGCATTTTGGGGCTTGTTCACGCTGGCTTTGTGGCTGTCGTTAGACTAACAACAATGGAGGCCATCATGATGCTGGGGCTGGCATTGCCTACTTAGGCAGCTTAGGGCCTTAGAGGGTGCTTTAAAGCCGCAACTGATTTAATTAAATAAGTCACCCACCCGATGGCTGCCAGGTAAGCCATACAAAAGCCATTCCATTAGCGCGACCTGCGAACAGCGACTCGACAGCCGGCCGCACGCCTCCAACCGGTGGCAGAGACAAAAGAAATCTGCTTATTTAGTAAACACTTTAGCGCTGCCGTTGGGCCAATAAAGGCGACGTGGCATCGTCGCGCAACGAGTGCAACATAAAAATACGACCATGAATTAACGTTAAAACATTGCCAAAAAGGCAGCCGGGCTGCCGGACTGGAGTCCTGTGCCACAGGCTCCTGTTGCCGCAAACAAACACATAAAAATGTTGTGGACGCACCGCATGGCGTGGTCTGGTCGGGTCGGGTCGGGTCTGGACTGGTCTGGTCTGGTCTGGTCTGGACGAGGCCGCGCCTGGCCTGCTGTTGTGGTCCTGGCCATAGCTGGCGTGAAAAATCATTTAATTTACTACACAAACACAAAGAAACACTGCGCAAGGGCAGGACACGCGGCACAGCGGCCTAACAATATGAAGTAAGTTTCATTTAATGGACTGCACGCGAGCTCAGTGCAAAGATGTTGGCAATGCAAAGCTAAGCCCAGTTTTGCGGTTGGCTAACACACACACACTCACACACACACACACACGTCTATATATATACATATATGCACATACAGCTCCATTTGTGCGCCGTCAAAAGCGAAAGTGTTAAAGTGCTTGCATATGCAGCTGACCCCGCAACAAGCGGCCGATTTATATAACGCGCGCGCGTGCACTGAAAGAAACAGTTGCCAGAGTTGACAGAAATAATATACTTTTACTTTTATTAAATTATAGCTCTTAACTCGAAGAGCTAGAAAATTTAAACACATCATACAAATCAAAGGCTAATAATGAAAATATATTGTTTTGTCTACTCTCAACTGTCCAAAATCAAGTAAATAAACTTTGAAAATCTGCGAAACATTCTATCATAGCAGCGAAGTTCTTGGCCAATTTTTTCTCTCTCTGCATATAGCTATACATGGCACATGGTCAGCAGCTGCTGCTGCTGGGGCATGGAACGCTTGGCTAATCCATTTGGTAACTGTTGCTGGCAGAGACAGTACGGAGACCAGAGAGTCCATAAAGGTTTTAGGGTAGGGGCTGTTGGAAAACAGCAATCACTTGCCTGGACAAACAATAACAGTGACACTTAAGCAGCCGATTGTCCGTCCGGCTGTCTGTCCTATATGTTATAGCAGTATGAAATACTTATATCAATATTTGTGCAAGACATATCACAGAAGTTGGGCATACGATGCGTTCGGGCCGCAACGCACGCACGCCCAATACCTAGCAAATCCCACGTAAATGCTGAACATAGACGCGCCGCGCCGGCTGAAGCGCTGGAATGCATGTTGACGGCTGTCAAGTGAAGAGTGTGTGTGTTTGTGTGTGTGTGTGTGTACGGCACACGACTTCCGTTTGTATGTTGGGCATGGCAATGGCCATAACCGTTTGCCGGCAGGCTGTGCAAATATTTTAACATTTCCGACATTTCGACGACACGTTGAAAGGATTTACAAAAAATAACATGAGGCAAGCAAGACATTTACTTCGGGTCTAGTGGCTAACAGGCCTATAAAAAAGCGAAACAACAACGATATGCCGCTGATATGGGGCTGACCGATCGCAGCCAGTGCCCAGAGCACAGACACCCGACCCAATCCGTCGGGAACAAACAACAAACGTTGGCCAAATATTTGCACAAATGACAAAATGACTGTTCGATGGAACGGAACGTGCGGGCAGAGCAGTGCGTCGAATATCATGGATTCAATAAACACTTCAAACATAAACTTGACGATTTATTGCGACTCAATGTGTGTGTGTCTGTGTGTGTTGTGCGCGTGTCTCATATTCGTATGACAGTTTGCTGTGTCTGGTGGGCAACGCGTCGTATACGCAATGAATTATTAATTCGTCGCCCGGGGCCTCCGTGTGCTCGCTCGCTCGCTCGTTCTGCACGCTACGCCAAAGCATTTAACTGCTGACAAATGATAAATTTATTATTTACCAGCAGCACACATAGAAAAAGAGATGCTGTGTGTGCGTGTGCGTGTGTGTGTACATATGCGTGTTATTGAGTGAGCGAGACAACGGCCATTGCATTTGCTAGATTAAAATATATTTTAATATTTGCTTTCTTTACACTTGAGCAGCACAACGCACGCACAAGCACATTCTCACACACTTTCACACATGCTCGCATAAACACACACACACACACACAGGTCTTATCCTTGTTGGCCAGCATGCGATAATCACGCACCTTTTGATTAATTGCCAACACCGACGGAGCAGTTGACTTTAAGTGACGCGTCGCAACGTCCAAAACCAACCAAAGAACCACCCGAAGCCACCAAACATCGGCAAACAGCTCAACTATATCTATATAGATATATACATATATATGTATGTATACATATATAGATACCATATATTTGGCGAAGGTGAACGCAAACGTGACGGCTAAGTGCAAGTTCAACAACGCGTTGCAAGTTTTCTTATCGCCAAAGCGAAAGTAGCAAAAGTTGCCAAGCTTTCCTTCGCACCTTTGTGCGTTTCTCACACACAAACACACACACAGATAGAGAAAGAGAGAGAGAGAGAAAGCGAACGACTTAACCAGAGCTTACACAGACGTGTCCGAAACGGCGTTTGGGCGCTTATCACGTCAAAGTATGCGCGAATCCTTAATTACGCGCCGCTCCTCAACTTCAGCCGCTTACTGCGCCGGCTGTGTGGAGGGGGCGGGTGATGGGGGCAGCATTCGGTTTGAATCGCCGCCACAACATTTGCATAGTTTGCAGCTTGACATCTGCTCTGTCAACGCGAGATTCCGCAGTTTGGCCACAAACAAAAAGAAGTAAACATAACTATTTTGAAGAATTAAGTTTAGTTTAAAGCTTGTCGTACAATGTAGTTTGCTGCTACCGATTAACAAATATTATTGAATAATCTCTCATTATTAATATTTAACATGATTCAATCAATTCAACTGAGACACCAACCATATCACATACATAGTTCGTCTAGCTACTGAGCGTAAAATTGTCAGCGTATTTTAAGGTTGGGAATTATAGCGTGCCCCTAAAAGTATGCAACGAAAAACGTTGTGTATGAATATTTAGTTGAAATTTTGGATTATAATGTTACAACGTGGATCCGGGTTCGAAACGCAGTCAAGGATAGCCGAAATTGTAATCGCATGCGTTTAGTTGTAAATATGAATTGAATATTTTTTAATTAATATTATTAACAAAATTAAAAATAGAATTTATATATATGAGATTGAATGTTTGTTCTTTGAGGGCAGACATCATAATACTTTTTGTTTTCTGGCAGTCTATGTAAAGTTAATTATTTTGCACATTTAATTTTGTGAAATTTAAAATGAAACATAAATATATAACATAAACATGTTGCTAAAAAAAACACAGCAATAACAAGCTAAAATCACTCAATGCCAACATATTTCAATAATGAAATCTTTACCTAAGTAGTACATGTACTTTAATATTGAAAAAGAATACAAATATAAAAAATGAAACCAGATGCCCCGTGCCCCGTTCGACCCAGCGCAATGCCGTGTTGTAGCCGTTATCATAAAACGATTTCCCTCATTTATAAGTAAGTAGAAACAAAGCGTCGCCGTAGCCTTGGCATCGGCTCACCAGAACGTGCGGCATTTGGGTGGAAAAAAAATGTAGAAGAAGAAGCAGAAGGCGAAGAGAAACTTAAATTATGGCAAATCAATTGCCAGGGCTCCAGTACCCAAGCAAGTGGTAAAGAAAACATAACCAGACCCGGTGCCAAAGCCAGGGCCGTAGCTGGGGTAGCCCGTGTGGAACCAGCTGCTGTGGACTGGAAGTCAGCGTAAGGACCTTTCGGAGTATCAACAAACATTTACTTTTAGCCCACGGAATGGGTTGTGGCCGTGTCTGCCTTTTGCTTTTCTTCTGTTTTTGTTTTCATTTTTTTACTCTCTTTCTCGTTTCTTTTTTTTTTTTTTTGCCATAAAGCACATTTTATTGAGTTGTCGAACTTAAGCACCAAACAGCCAAAAACAAAAAATAAAACAAAAATAAAATAAGAGAAAATGCCAAGCTGGGGCCACGGGCAGCTCAAAGTGTGGGGCAATGTGTTGCATAGACGGCTCAATAATGTGCCAGGCAGGGCGCCACTTTGGACATGTGCAACACAAACGGGGTCCAGGCAATTGGCAACATTTTGGCAACAACCCGCACAGACACACACGCACACACCCGCACATAAGGACTGATAAGTATTTGTATCGTCCCGTCCTGTGTGTGTGTGTGTGTTGATGGTGGTGGTATGCGTGTGTACGTAATCGTTTACAGCTGCTCGAATGCGCAAATAATTTGAAACGAATGTGCTCCAATGTTCATACGCAAAAGCCACTGCCATTCCACCATTCGCCCATGCAATGCCATAAAGTAGGCGACCCACTTACCATGGGCCAAATACGTAACTCAACTCTCGTAATTTTAGTCTGCAGCTCGTTAAGTTGGCTGTAGCTTGCTTTCAAGCTCAATGAAACTTAACAATACAGAGGTTCTAGTCGGGAGCTCCCGACTAGGGGATACCCTGAACCCTCTTCGTCCAACATCAAATGCATATATATATTCTATTTTAGAAGCTATATGTCAAGTTTGGTGACTCTAGCTCTTATTATTTACCAAAATTGCACGAAAAACAGGATATCTATATCGATTTTTATCGATTGCTTGGAAACGGAGTACGTTATCGATTATCGGAAACAAGCTCGATCTGCGCAGTCTTTCAAGTCTCTAGCTCTTATAGGTTCTGAGATCCTTGCGTTCATACATACGGACGGACGGACGGACAGACAGACAGACGGACAGACAGACAGACGGACATGGCTAGATCGATTCGACTATTGATGCTGATCAAGAATATATATACTTTATGGGGTCGGAAATGCTTCCTTCCGCCTGTTACATACATTTGGATTTTGCACAAATACAATAGACCCTTATACCCATTTTTAATGGGTTCAGGGTATAAAAAGAATCGAAATTATATTAAAAATGTGAAACAAAATATATTTTTTAGTTATGCTTCATTTTATAAGCCGATTTATAAGTTAAGTTTCCAATTAAATTTGAACACATAAATAACATAGTTTTGAATTTTCATACGCATTGAAGGCTGCACTTATTCAAAGCTTCGATATCAACAAATATATCATTATCGATCAAATATTCCAAATATTCCACTGCAAGCTAACATTGTTTTTTGCCACTGTGCGCAGAGTCTGGCCTTGTGGGTGTCTGTTTTTGTGCTCCAAATTTCGCACTCCTTGACTGCGCGTCTGACTGAGTGTGTGCGCGTGTGTGTGTGTGTGTGTGTGTGTGCGTGTGGGTGTGTGGCTCATTAGTACGAGTACTATTACAAGCACATTGCTTCGTCATAAATGGCTGACGCCGTCGCAGAACACAAGCCCAAACGTCAGCTTGTCTGTCCTTTTGCCCGTCTAACATTACCGAAGGGCGTCAACGTCCCTTTCCGGCCGTGCCGTGGGTGGCAAGGGCATCTCAGTCGGGCCATTGTTTTGCCATATTTAAAAATGAATTTACGTTTTTCTTGGCAGCCACGATGCCAACGCGTTCTCCCTCTATAAGCTATCAATAATTTACTTTTCTTTAATGCACAGCAGCCAATTACCCCAAGGAAAAAACCTGGAGGCACACTACGGAGCTCGGGACACTTCTGACACAGTACAATCACATGTGATGCGCCTTAAGCTCGGCTTCCTCATAAATATGACACTCTATTAATTGCGGTAAAAACAACTTTGCAACAACTTCGGAGTGTGGGGCGCAATTAAAATGCTGCCAAAGAACTTTAAGTTCGCGACAAGCTTTACGAGGGGCAGCGGGTGCGATGCTGGCATGCGATATGGTTGCGATATGCCCGCCGCCCGCTGCCATTATTTTAATTGTGCCATTGGGTACGGTGGTCAACTTAAGGATAAAGATTTAACCAACTCATAAAAGAAAAACAATAACGACAGGAGCACACCCTCTGCTCGCCTGAGCACAGAAACTTCTCACGTAGAGAGTCGGCCCGCATTGTGTGACATCCACTTTGGGTTAAAGACTCTTGATCTTATACGGCTTAATTATCTTTGATATAGACTGATTGCTCAGGTCATTAAGGAATATTTCCACCTGTCTGTCCGAATATATTTATGTCTAACTCACGTCATTAAGGACGTTTTCAAGCCAACTCAAACATATATATTTAATTTAATTCTTACAAATTTACAAATATCCGCGAAAGTTTCTTATTTACGAATAAAATACTAGGAAATCGACCGTATATATAAATTCCCATTTATATCATATATGAACAACAATAAACAAACATATTTTAATATGTACTTACCGCAAACTTCACATCCACAATTTTTTACATCTATCAGTAGGTGCGAGGCCAAATTACTGAAAAAAAAAAAACAAAAGATGAAGAGAACGGGTAAGAGCAAAATAAAAGAATAACTCGAGAGAGAGTGCAGTTCTTACTGGAACTCATGAGAATTGCATAGAAGAGCGATAAAGAATACGAGAAAAGAATACGTTACAGCGCATTGGGTAAAGTTAAAACAAAATTCAATGCAAATCTCGACTGCGTTTAATACTTAACTTACATACATACTTATATAATTACATATATACAGACACATACATGCATACATAATGAAAAAAAAAAAACGAAAATTGTTGTGGACTTTTTACTGGAATTCAAATAGCGAGTGTTGCCCGCCCTTGCCACGCGGGACAAGTTCTTAATATGAAACATAACTCTTTCATCCATTTGCCGCTTGTGGAAATACGCGCTAGCTTCAAGACCTATTTTAAGTCAAGTTCGAAGGGAAAAAAAAAACATTGATTATCTAAGACTCTAAGATCTCATAACTGTTTTACAAGAGTATTCAATCTTCGACAACTCCAAAGGGCAACTCTTTGTGCTTGAATTTTTTTTGGTTTATTACGGATTATCGGACTAACAAGTTAACAAGTCCATTTTGTCAGCAGGGCTGGCGAGGGTCGGGTACATTGAGGGTATAAAGCATTGCGTGTAATGAGCTGCGAAACGCATTGAAAACTCAAACGCGGCGGGTTGGGGGGTCGCGGGGGTCAGTCTGTTGGCGGAACGCGTCCAAATCAATTGCAACTGATTTTAGTATGCATCAAACGTTTTACAACTATTTTTCTTAACGCATTTTATTAGCGCTAAGGGAAACTGCGACCGGATCGGATACACCATGCCTAGGGGGATGACCACGAATGGGCTGGAGAGTTGACGGGTGCTGGGGGCTGGGGCCTGGGGGCGGGTTGCCTTGATGGGAGATGGGCACGGCACGTACTCATTTAAACCGACGCGCCTGACGAGCTAATGGTGTCCGCTTGTTGTTGTTGTTGTTGTTGTTGTCGTTGGTTGTTGCTGTTGCTGTATCTCTTCATGGCAACCATTGTCATATTAAAACCGCAGTGACGAAAGCAAAATGAAAGGCGCCAGGGCAATAGAAGGGAGTCGTAGCCGTGCATAGCATTTTCTATTAACAGCAATAAAATGTAAGCAGTTGTCGGCGAAGCATAGACCGGAGCAGGGCTAAAGGGAAAATGAGTCAAGCACTGGGACAAGCAGAGGCCGGCAGCGTGGCGAGTTGATATTTTCGCATTTTATTGTTATTGGGCAGCCAATTTGACCCGACGCGTTCCGACGCCATCCCAGGCCGTAGCAAGGCAAACAGATACAAATAAACGCACACGCTCATGGAATTCTCAAATATAACATGCATATGCGCAAGTATATACTTATGCAAGAATATATATTATAAAATTTACACTTGTTGGAAAACAAAATGCTTTTGCATAAGGTCTCGACATAATAAGCATTAGGCAGTCATGTTCCTGAAAAAGATTTCGCGATAGTTTCTCAAAGTCCGTCATATAATATATGGATATATATATATATATATATCCATTATAAAATAGTAAAAGCGCGTTAGATGGCGAAATTAGAAACATAAAAATGTACAAATAAAATAATTAAATTAAAATTTTTTAAGTTTAAAAATAAAAGCAAAATCTTCAATGTTTTTTATAAAAAGTTTCGGAAACATGGAATAATATAAATCCTTTATTTATTTAAATAATTCAATTTTTTATTTATTTGATAAAATAAAATAAATGAATTTAAACAAAAATAAAATAAACAAGGAATATTTATTTTATTATGAAGTGAAATAAAGCCTTAAAAAATTAAAGTATTATGTTTGGCATGTTTGTGAAATTCAACAAAACTCGCGTATATAATTTAATAACATAAAAACAAAATAAATACAGATGAGAAAAATGTTCAATAATTCAAATAGAGTTAGAAGTTTATGAACATTTTTTTCTCTCTCTTTCTTTCTTTGTCTTACTATGTCTCTAGCTGCAATTTGCTCGATTTGGGGGCATGTTGAAAGCATTATAAATAATACTTAAGAATATGCTTCGAATATTTATGTATGAGAACGTGCTCGTAATGCACAAAAACTGTTACTTTTTAAGAAATTAGTTTAAATGCAAACAATGCCAAACTGACAATTTTGCTCCCAGACATAAACCGGCCGAGAGGGTTAGCAGGGTGCGGGGTGGTAACTGGATAAAGGGACATGGCGAATGTGGTACGGGGTATGGCAACAACAATACTGCAATTAAATAAATGTTTTTGGCCGGCTGTCGCAAAAATGCCAAAGGACTTGAAATGGTTTTATGACGCGAGCGTTTACTACAAAGTAACAGGCGACAGGACGAAGAGGACTGCAGGCAAATAGGCAACAGGCAGCAGGCAGCAAGCGTCAGGCAGCCAGGAGGAGTACTCCGGCGTACAGCCCGGAGGAGGGCTCAGCCAAATGCAGTTGGTGCCAGGCAGTCCGCCAAATAGCGCAACACAAAAACAGGCAAAAGAAATAATTTAGCTTAATTCAATGCAATGGTGCGAGCGGGGCTGGGCAGGCGGGGCGTTGCGGGGCGGGGCTCGGCACGAAATGCAAGTGAAAGGAGTTGCGCCGAGTGGCGACGCGGAGTCACTTCCTCTGGCGCAATTAGTGCAACATTGTTGAACGTTCCCCATCTATTTTGTTTTTTCTGTCTCTGCAGCGCGGTTTTCGCTTGTTGCTTATGCAACGGCGCCAAAGCGCCTTAAAGTAAGCATTATGGCCGAGAAACAAAGCAAAGGGCAAGTTTAAGCGCAAAGTCAAAGTGGATTTTGGACACAGTTAGGAACTCCACATTGTATACACTTCCAGCGAGTATAACACACTTGTCACGAAATGTGTAACGCATCAAGATACCTATTAAACATTTATAAATGCATTTTGGAGCAGTAGCACAAGCGAATGGATCGGCTGGAAGATTAAGTTATGTTCTATTTCTCAAGATTTCTTAAGCAAACGTGGCATTACTTGGCTGGAAATTAAGGTTATTTTCTATTCTTCAAGATATCTAATATATCTAAAGAATCGCTTAAGCAGTGATATTTTGCATGAAATATTTTTCTGCATTTTTAGATAAGTTGACCAAGCTCAGCCAAATTACGATCTGCAGCCCCTTCTATCTATTTATAAACAATCAGTCGGAAAAAAACTTTTCTATAAAATCAAGTACTTAAACGTTGTACCAAAGATAGTCGTTCTTTCATGTTACATTTTCCTTCCATTTTTTTTTTGTACAATGCGCATCAAGTGGCAACAGCCACAGAACCAAAAAAAAACCTAAACAAAAAAAGGGGCGAAAAAAGCTTCTTTCAAGTGAAGTGCGGCGCGCCATCGCATGAGGATGCGAATGTGAATGTGGATGTAGATGACGTTGGGAATGTCGGAGTTAAGTGTTGACTGGGCCGTGCTTCACTTTTAATTTCAATGTGAGGTGCCGCCACTTTTTTGCCAGTGTGTTAGTTGATGAGGCCATTGTAAGTCTACGCAGTCAACGGACAGTGGGGCAAATGCAACCACCGCACCACACGCCGCCACAAAAATAAAAGCCTAAAGTATGAGGGCCTGTTAGAATTTAAACACTTAAAAATCAATCTAACAAGGCGAACAGAAATTAAAAAGAAAACTCTGTTCCATGTGTCAACATATAACATCTAAGCCAAGGCTTACAAGGCAATGAACCAAAATATCAGTTTTAAATTACCAAACAGAAATATAAATTAGCGCAACAATCTAGCTTAAGCTCAGCTCCCTCACTTCATCTAGAACTCGGCGAATACTAGTACATGTAATACTATAAGATCTTAATATGGTGATCGATATGATCGAAATAAATTGAAATATTTACCACTAAATCAGCACTAGGATAGTTAATAGCAGCAGAAACTAAACCTGATCGAAACATTTTCTTTTCAATTTTTGTGGAAAACGAACAGCCAAATATTTTTCCGGACATACCTTGTGATGCACTTTATTAAATTTTAATTGGGCATGGCAAAAAATAAACAAATACTTATTTAACATTTCATATCTCACATATTGATGTAAAGTAAATTGAAAGCTAAAAGAAAAACAATCAAGTAGTTTCTGCCAGCACAATAAATTTTGCATTCTTTTGGGCTGGAAACCAATCAAACACAACAAAAGGAATCGAACGAAAAAGGGTCACAAGTAACGTAGGCGAAATTGCAAAAACCAACTTGTCACAAAATAAAGAAAACAAGAAAAGAAAAAAAAAACAAAAGGAAAACAAATTTATACTCGCATTTACGGACTGTGTGGCAATTGACGACCAGCTGCCACCCACAGCTGAAGAACTCAGATTAAGTAAACCAATAAAAATTAATTGAAATTGAAACTGAAGGGCAATTTGGCTGGCTGTGATTAGGCGACAAATCATTTACATTTAGCAAGTGTTATCTTTTCTTTAATCAAATAAACAAGTTTTCATCAACCACATTGCAAGTTCCTGTCAAAGTCCATGTTAGCCCAAACCTCAAGAAACGCATTTGACCATTTGATGCTGCCATATGTGCCATTTATTTTCCGGTGGCAACTCCACAATTTTATTTAACCCTCACTTAGTCATAAAAACATATATTTATTTCCATCAAATTCCATATATTCCACATGAACCAGATACATTTGAATCAACTATTTATGAAGCGCAATTTACAATTCATTGATAAGTAAAGTATTCAGTGCAATATAAAATACCTCACATTCGTTGCAAAGTGAAAGTAAGCACTCACTTGCATTCGCCCTCCCCCTCTTTCTTTCTCTCTCTCTCTCTCTCTCTCTCTCTCCCTGCCTCTCTCACTCTGTCTGTCTTTCCCGCTCTAACTCTTTCCCTTTCTGTTGATGCCAGGCTCTGTCTCTTCGGCCATTAAATATACAAAACCTCATAAAACAAAGTTGGCCAACAAGCATTTTTAATTGATTTCCACGCGAATGGTTGGTAAGCCACCATCTCCTCCCCCTACCCACACACTGCCACCCCACCCCCCTAGCTGCTGCCCGTGAACTTGCCCCCTTGGCCAGGCACTCGGCTTTCATACTCAACTGGGCCATTGATGTGTGATGTCTGTCTGAAAAGTTTACAATAATTTTTGCACATTCAATAGCCGCAACTAAACGCCAAATGCCAACGCCGTGCGGTTGCAACAGGATGCAGGACGTTGCAGGAGGTTGAGGCAACGAACGCGAAACGTTTGAAGCAGGAGAGTGGGGGCAGGCGGCAGGACACGACACAACTGTGACCGACAACCGGCAACCGAAAGCGATGACCAATGCGGAGGACGATGAAGAGCAAAAGAAAAGTTTTGCTGGTCCCGCATACAGCGTTTGTGTATGCTGTTTTTTTGAAAGCTGTTTTCCAAAATACTCACACACACACACACACACACACACACACACACACACACACACGCGCACACACACACGCACACTCACACACATATGCACACATGCAAAAGTTCAGAGTTCAACGCATGATTGTGAAAATGGAATTGCCAAAGTTGCGGACGAGGGCGTCTAAAAGTTGCACAATTTTTTATTTTAATTTATTTTTTTTGTCTATTTTTATTTTTTTTCTATTTGGTTTTTTTTTGTCTCATTTGACATTTGGCAAAATGGTCTTCAGTCCTATGTCCTCTCTCCCTCGCTTTTTTGCATAATTTCCTGTGCTGTTTGCTGACAACTTTTTTTTGAATACTCTTTAAAAGGGTATTTTCAATACGTCAACTCATGTGTAACGCATATCGGCAACTGGTAAAGCAACTCAGGCTGGTTTTTTTTAAGCCTAGAGACTTTGATCGCTGTAGCTGTGTCATACTGAATCCAGGCTCATAAGCCTGCTTTTCCATATATATGTTTCGTCAACTTTCAATAGAAATGCACTCAATAATTTTCCCAATATGTTTCTATATTTTAGAAAACCACCTGAAGATGAATTAAGTTTGTAAGAATGTATATGCTTCCTACAAGAAGAGAGAAAGGGCTGGTCAGTGTTGCATAATATTTTGATGTCCCTTTGTCTCAAAACCAAAACATAAGGTATCTGGCAGGCAATCAACCTGCTGCTACTTGCTTTCTATTTATCTCTATTTCTATTTGGCTTGTTGTCATTTTCAATGACAGCGGCAAGCGCTGTCCCGGACCCATTGTGTGCGTGGCCAACATCGTCGTTTTTAATATATGTATGTATATGTATATCTGCCCGAACTTATCTATCTATATCTATCTATACAAATATATATATGTATATATAGCTGGTATGTGTGTTTGCGTAGAGAGCACAGCTGTTTGCAAATAATTTTAATTTCATATCTCCGACTGTTAAAGTTCCTAATTGAAATTGCCTTGCACGCAGCTAGCTGTTAACTGGCAACTGCTCAGCTCGACCAAGTATTTAATTTCAATTACAAAATGGCAATTTGGCAATTAGTGGGACACTGGCCAGTGGGTGTCAGGGCGATCGACCAAAAGCTTGAGCCAATCAGCAGCAACTGACTTAGATTGGTTTCAGTTGCATTCCATTCACCTAAGCATTAGGGTGAGTCAAAATGTTCGGTTGCAAAAATTATTAAATCATATTGGGATTCAAGCAATTTCAGCTACAATTTGGGAACTTAAAACAAACAGTTTTACAATTTATTAATTAATTAATTACTTTAATTGTGAGTTAATGGTGACTGCAATAAGGTTAATTCCTGAATTTGAGACAATTAGCATCAAATACAACATTTAGCAAATATCAGAAAATAGTCCCGTAAAAATATATAGAATATGTGAAAAACTATTTATTTTTTTGAGTGTATACACTAGCATAGGATCCATACTATGGAAAAAAATATATATAAGAAAGAAATTATTTCATTGCTATAAAATAGTCCTCCAAAAAGATCCCTTGACTAGCGACTATTTATAACTCAAAGCTTCTGCGAAAATCTCACTGAAGATATTCCATAAGATTTGAACTTCCGTCACTCTTCAATAAGGATTAAATGAGGTATTATTAAGACACCATTGTTTTAGTTGGGCATAGTTTAGCATATGTGCCATACTTTTTTTTTGAGCGTCAGGAAGATGATCCACCCTAATCTAAATGTTGATATATCTAAGTTTGGGGGCACCTAAAGGAACTCGTTACTTGATGCTTGCGCGAACATTTCGATGAGCATTCCGAGCATATTGCATCACATCACATCTCAGCTCGTCTCAAAGGAGCCAATGGATGGTCAACCAATCAACATAAAACAAAAGCGTGAAACGGTGGGCGTGGCACAGCACGGACCAGGCCACAGCGTAGCAACTGTATAAAAATTAAGCTCAATTACCAGAAATTTACAACATCAATAAAATAACTGAAGAGTGCTCAACAAAAATCACCACACACCCACACCCACACACACACAAACACACACACACACACACACGGGCAGACAGATGGGGGTTGGGTTCGGGTTCGGGCTCGTGCACGTGTTTGACGTGGTGCCTGCTGCTTAAATGGTGTCCCAGGGCGGGGCAATGGTTAAGGGGCTGGCTCTATAGGTGGGGCAAAGGCAAACAAGTGTACTACGTACAAACTCATCACCGGATGCTGACATATTGAAACACGTACCGACAACATGCTACACCAAAATTATAGTCACTTCCTTGATTTTGATTTTGAGTACTGCCACAGCGGCGTAGATGAAGGGCGGGGGGGGGGGGGGGCGTGCCTGGGTCTGGTCCTGGCCATGGCACATAAGCAGCCTGTAAGTGTTGCAAAATATGTTGACTCAACTCATAACACAAGAGCAAAAGGGCGGCGGCTGAAGAGCTAGCGACGGTTGCGTGGGCCGAACACTCAAAATACCAAAGAAAAAAAAAAAAAACAAAAAACGAGGAAAAACACAACAACAACTACAACAACAACAGGCGAAGTGTAGCTAGCAGCAGCAGAGGATTTCCTAATGAGTGCTCCATGAATGAATTTCAGCCACAGAATACTAATTCGATGGAAAATTCATTTTTCCACACGATTGGCAATTAAAAGAGATTTTCTACCACACACACACACACACACCCACACACGCCCACACACACACGAATATGAACATGGAGGACGCGCATAGCTTTTGTGTAGTCATTGACTGAATTGACAGGCGACTGGACGAGCGAGCTGAGGGACAACGGCATGGGCGAGCGCACAGTTGGACAGATGGATGAGTTGAACGAGCACAGCGCACTGTGGGGCAAATTGTTAACTGTCGCCCAAAAATGACAAAGTCAAACTAGAAAAGTTTAGAGTAAGGCTTTCACTTTATTTGGGCTTAGCATAAATTGAATAGTTCTATTGAAAATTGATATGGCTCTAACGAACCAAGGAAGATGTGAAAACCCAATTCTATGAACTGAAACCCTAAATTAAAATAGAAAAATAAAAAATAACGAAAAATAGAAAATTCAAAGGAAATTAATCAATAAACTCGTTCGATTTTCAATCACAGCAAAAAATTTAGACTACTTGCCAAATTTATGAAGAGCCATCGATTTGCCACGTTCTTAGTGCAAGTAGGTAAACTATTTTTTGATTGTTCTTTAGAGGAGTTTTTGCTACGTCCCTAGGGAATGTACCTATAATCTTTATCTAACATGTGTAATAAAACTTTATATCAAGTTTAAAGACTTTAAAACGGACTTGGCTTAAAATCCATTTGCCCGATTACCAAAGCTGAGTTTAGCCTTTAGCTCTTGATTTATGGCGCGAAATGTGCTGGTTTTGCCCATAGTACTTTGGCGTTGGCTTGTTAGTTAGTTGTCTACGGGGCACCTACTACTACTGCCAGGAAGTCGACAATCGACTGTCGACTGTCGACTGTAGATGGTTGACAGTCGAGTATTGAATATGTCGCCTTGCTGCGATTCTACTTACCCCCCCTCCCCCCTCCCCACACCACCCTACCTAACCGGTTGGCCAGTGTTAAAGCCAACTTGTCAATGTGACGGCAGTCAAGCGGGCAACCGACAAGCGTTGATGTATTTGACAAACAGCACGTGGACACAGGCGGCAGGCGAAATTGTCGCCCCTCTCAACTAACAAAGCTGGTGTAAGAGGGGAATTGCTCTGACGCACCGAAGGCTAATTTCTTTAATTGGTTGTCGCAACGAGGGCCGTTAAAGTGGCAGAAACGATTGAAACTCGTCCGGTGGCAAGCGGCAGCTCGTTCGTTCATTTTGTCTGTCTGCGGATGTTGCCTGAGTGGGATGTCAGGCAGTATGGGAAGCTTATGCCAATCAGCACGACCAAAAAGTTTGCAATCTAATAATGCCAATGCCAACTAAAAAGTGCACGAGACAAACGCATAAAAACAATAAATTGCACAAACGCAACGCTCGTTGGCAAAGGACGAGCTCGGCTCGAAGTATTCAATTGAACGTCAGCCCGTTCGCTTTCAATTTGAGTTAAGCGCCATGCTTGGTTACAGTCCGCTCCATAAAGCGGACAACAAACGACAGACATGCACTGACAGACAGACCAACTGACAGACAAAAATCGACAGAAGTGTAATGAAGTTTTCTGTTGCCGCCTTTGTGGCCGCTTCCGTTTCCGTTGCTGCTGTAGCTTTTGTTGTCAGTGTTGAACAACGGCAAGAAAGTACAATTTGGCAGCTGCAACTAAAACAACTTATGTGAAGTTGGCCAGGCCACAGGCCCAAACAATAGATTTTCCCAAATTTACCAGGACAAAAATCTACACACTAAGTACAGCACTTCTCGCAGCTCTCAAGTAACTCAACTATACGAAGCCCCATCTAATTTTGACCTGTAGAATAAGACTTTGGCCCATATTCAATTGAGCGAAAGATTGTCCTATTAGTTTTGACATAAGCCTGTTAAAATAATAACAAGCACCTCGACAACATAATCTCATATTTATATGTATTGTTGATCTATATAGTTATCTTATCAGTTAAACATTTAAGATTTGCCTTTCTGTTAAATTTAAGAAGCACTTTAACATGTTTCTGATTTTTGTTTTTGCCAAAATTTAGGAAAGAAATGCATTAACCTGTTAAAAAAAAGGACTTAGATATCGTCTCTCTACAGTTACATATAGTTAGCACTTTACCAGGTTTTCAAAGTTTACTAACATATTTATCTTATCTCTGCCTTGGCTGATTAATTTTTCACCAACTTATTAACCAATTTAGCATTTCAATAACATTAGATATTTTCAGGATATTTCTGCAGTAAACGTAAAGCAGCACTTTAACATGATGTCAATTTTCTTATAAATTCTTTTAAAATGTTCGTTTTATCTTATTTGCATGTCGTTATTTGAACGAACTCTTAATCTGCCCGTTATTTACTTAAATAATCAATACTTGGTAAGCTATTACTGTTAATCTTCTTAATCAGTTAGCCAACACTTAACACACAAAGTACTTACTAAAATTTAGTATTTTATTGCAGGTCTGCCACCTTGCCGAAAAGACATACTTTAAGCATATCGTCTGAAAGAGTTTGACATAATAAAATGTTACTTATTGCTAGGCAATGCAAGCTTGAATAGGCATATGAGAAATCAAACTACAAATTGATGTTTGCTGCGCTTTATAATCGATGACAGATAACAGATCGATAAGTTTCCCAAAATTAAATATATCATGCCAAAGCCAGCTGCATTTTTCCTAGTTTCTCGACAATTTCTTCGGTTCACATTGCTTAACCTAATCATTTCTTTGCGCATTTTAACGTAGATTTATGATCATAGTTGTCGTACTAGCGAATCGTTTAAACAAATCACTTAAAGCGAGCAGAAAAATGAGTAGTCGATGGTTGGACGCTGTCTCAGCACACTTAAGAAAGTGCAAGAGGAAATAACTTAACTCAATTACGCTTAATTATTTCCTAGTTGGCAAGGAATTTCGCTCGCTCACAGACAATAAAAGTTTCGTTTTAGTTTTTGTGTTACATGCTTTGAAAGCAGCCGCCCAAAACTTGCAGCCGGACCCAGAGAGTTGGACCCACTCCAGCTGAGCACATGCATGTGTGCCACATGTGTAAGGCTCTGATGTGGGTGAGTGGATGGTTGGATGGTTGGATGGGTGTTGAGGAGCAGCCCCAATGCTGATTATTATTATTCACTTGGGCATTTTTACGAGCTGCTTTGGACAAAAGTTCGCCTCGCTCTTTGTGCCAACTATTCAACTGTCTCACGAGACGACAACGACAACGACGACGACGACAACGACAACGACAACGTCTATTTCCCCCGTTCCCGTTACCCCGCCCGTACCCTTTGCCACATTCTCCATAGATTTTTTTTTTTGTTGCTTTTTTTATTTATGCACAACTCTAAAAATTCACCATGTCGACGGCATTGTGCTCTTTTTATGAGCCCAGCTGCTTGTTGGACGACGGACTCTGCTCAACAGCGTGCAGGTCTGAGTTGGGGCGTCTGTTGCCATTCTGGGCCAACTTTAGAGCCTTGAGAATTACAAATCAGACTGGCTCTACCTATAAAAAGTACTAATAAGTATGTGCCTGCGTGTGTGTGTGTGTGTGTTTTATTGTAGTCAACTTTATGGGCGCCTAACCTGAACGAGTATGTTCGTCAGCCCCCTTCCAGGAGAACGCCTCGTATGTGCGAACCCTGAAATCTGTGTGTTACCTACTCAGACATACTTATTTGGTTGTCGTACATTTGCTCGATTGTGAATTTGTTAAGTTGATGCTACTAAAAGTAGTACGACAAAGGCACGACAAAGGCCAAATAGTGCATAACCTTAGGCAATATTTCAGAGAGATTAAAACTAAATGCTTGAATATATTTGACCATAACATTGTTCTATTTACCTTTCAATAGGTATATAGAATGTTACTTGAACTTTTTTTCAATAAAGTTTTTCCTGATTTTAAATTTAACTCCGAAATCAATAAGCTCAATGTTTTCTGGCATTTTTTTTACGCTCTTTCAGCACATATTCTGTAGTACCCCATTTTATATTCGGCTTTGGTGTCTCCCATTTCCAATAAAATTGCTCAAAGGGAGCTTTAAACTTGAATAATCAATGAATCTAAATCGCAGGCTGACAGCCTACCAAAACAAATAATTGTTGCCAGGTATATGTAGAATAATTTCATTTATTATATATACAACCATTAGAAAATGAAGCAATAATATTTTAAAATGTCCAAAGCCAAGCTTCTATAAATGAAATAGGTTTCGATAGTCTGATTTGAGGCTCGTCTCATGGCAGATTAAAAGTTTGGAATTCCGGTTATGATTCATTTTTAAATTCATTTTTATTAATTATCTATTATTATTGGCTATTAACTTGAGCTGCGCCTTATGAGTTAATCCACATTTATAAGGCGCGTTAGGCAGAGGCGCATGCCACACCCACACCCACACACACACGCACACACACACACCGTACTAAGCATGCACTCAGTGATGATAATAATATTTATGAGCCTACTCAAGGACACTTTCGTGGGCGCCACTTATGTGCCGGAGTTTGGAGGGTGTTGAGCGATTGGGGTGTTGGGGGCGGTGCTCGAATTACCCTGGTGGCTACTTGCCTGCCGAATTTTTCACAACTTGGCCACAATTTGCGCCTTAATTTGCCGCAGCAGCAACAACAACAATAATAACAAGTGGAGAAAAAAGTGAAACTTTTTACAATAACAAAAGGCAGCCAAAGGAAAATAGCCCGGCTATAGCCGACAACAGCAGCAACAGCAACACACACACACCAAAAATATGCCCCAAGGACTCTTCGTGAGTTGTTGCCACTGCCACATTGTTGCTGTTGTTGCTATTGTTGTTGCCCTCGCTTTAAGTTGTTGTTGCTGTTGTTGTTGTTATTGTTATTGTTGGCATCACAAATATTGCCGCTCATCATTTTTATTTGTTTGCTTTCACTTGACTGCCAAAGGTGGCCTCCCGGGTGTCCGGCCATGCCCACAGCCCCCAGTCCTGGCCCTGTAACTTTGTTGATTTAACTCGCCCGCCCTGGCTTTGGTTTTGGCTTTGGTTTCCTTTTTCTTTTACGTTATTTTCTTCTTTTTTTTTTTGTTGTATTTGTATCCTAACCCCCTCCGATTCTGACAGCTTTTTGCGACCGCACTGAAAAGTTTGTTTACCTACGAAATTGAAGTGTGAAATAAGCAAAGTTGAATTATTCCTGGCGGACATGATAAACTGCGGCCCAGCGGCCGACAAATACACAAACATATATATGTATCTGTGTGTATATATATGTAGTATCTTTATATATAGACATTCACATATTGTCCACGTTCTGTTCGCGTCAATTTGAAGCTTTCACATTTTTTTTTTATTCTATCAACCCCGGCGGGCAAACAAAGCGCGTAAATTAAATTTGACGCTTCTTGTGAAATGTTCACAAAAGTGTTATTACTTGGGAAATTTTTGATTATAACTAATATAGATATTGGCCAGAGAGGCTTAATAGCAGAGGACGGGGCTGGTATTTCTTAAAAACTTGATTCAAAATGTTTTTGCCCACGCGAACTTATAGCTGGAAATATAACTCTGAATATCAATTGACTGACTGATTAACAGACTGGTGATGCTCTGTTCAAGCCGCTAGGATTAAGAAACTGTATTTTTTAAGAGAGAAGTTATCCTATGTATTGTTGAACGGAGTTTTGGTGAATGTCACACCCCCCCCCCCCCCTAAGTGGTAAATGGGCGGAAAACAGTTTTAGGAATCTTTTTTGTTAACCATATGCTCTGAAAATCAATCCCAGTGGAACCCCAAGTCTGAAGTTCCGTTTCGAGTTTCGAAACTCTACATAGAAATCCTATTTCAACGCTTTCTACAACGCCAACTACGTGTATGCATGCATGTAAATATGTATGTAAGTAAAAAAAAAAACATATTTTTTAACTGTCACCTTACTCTGCGATTCTCATGGATTGACGTAAGCTTTACAGGTTATCGTGATTTGTCGTGATAAGTGCGACAAGATGTGAAAGTTTATGTTTCTCCCTCTTTCTTTTTATAAAATTTGTTATTTTTTTGGGGAACTGTGTGTAATTTTTACTCTTATACTTTGGGTCTTTTTTTTTTCGATTAATATGTGTACATTAGGCCGAGGCACACTGCTGTGGCAACCGGCGGCATGCGCTGAAAAACTTTTCTTGAAGTGGCTAATTTGATTTGGGGGCATTAATGGCAAAAAGTCGATTTTAATTAACTGAGATCGCCGCCTAATCGAAAGCAAAGGCAGCTAATAAAATTAACAACAACAACGTCTATATGGCCAGTCATACGCTGGTGTGTGTGTGTGTGTGTGTGTGTGTGTGTGCGTGCGTGCGTGTGTGTGTGTTTGTGTTGCCTTTAGGCCTTGTCATCAGCCATAATTAATGGCAGCGACATGCTCTAAGTGGCAGTCACGATTTAACTAATTCTTTTATCGATATATGTCGATAAGACGTGCCAACAGCCAGTGGACAACATGTTCGAGCCGTCAACAGCTGTGCCTGCCCTTTAGGCAGCGGCAGCAGCCCATAAACGGGGCGTGGCAGTGCTGCTTCAAGAACAAATGCAATTACACAGACACAGGTTCGGTTCGTCCTGCGGCAGAGTTTATTAGACGTTTTTTCTTCCTATTTTATTGTTTTTTTGCTTTACAGAATGTTGTGTTGATTTTTATGATTCTTTAGATTTCGTTGTTGTTGCTGTGTGGACCAGCAAAATAATTATTGTTGCCTAATTTGCAGTAAAAACGAAATACTTTTGTAACGTTTTTATTAGCTCTCAGGCAAATCCAATTAGTCAGCATAAGCAGCAGCATCAAAGACGCCGCACGACTTGGAATTTCTTTTAACTTTCATACAAATATCCATACCCTTACCAAGGCTATTATGATTTTGTCACTTAATTTGTGTCGATCTTCGAGCCCATGCTCATAGTAGATTCGTTGGAATTGCAAAATTATATATAAAATAAAGAAAATATAATTGATCATTTCAAATGTTTTATTGAAAATCAAAAGAAATTTGATGCAGCAAGTTACGAATTCAAAGTTGGGTTAAAGGATGGGAAAAACTTGGTTCACAAACCTAAATAATACTTTTCAGATTTAAGCAAAACCTTAGTATCGAATTTGAATATAAATTGGAAGTAATCGGACGATTTAAAATTAATCTCAAGGCAAATTAATATTTGCCCCATGCCTGCAAGGGTATTCGAATATTCGCACAGCCTTTGATTAAATTTTCTTTTTGGTTTTTTTTTTTTTTGCTACTCATTTTTCTTATGCCACACAGCAAAATTTAGTGATTTAAAAGTGCAGCAGGGGAAGTCGTAGCGGGGGCAGGGGCAGCGGCAGTAGCAGAGGCAGTGGCACATGCAGCTAATGGCGGACACCGCAGTTTCGGCCAAGGCACAAAATGCGGGCGTTGGCTTTCTTATGACAAAAGTTTTGCCCAAAAAAGTGCGCTATAAAAATTAATTAATGTAAAATGTGCAACTAATTAGCTAGAGAGACAGCCGCCGAAGAGCAAAAAAGAATCAGCTTAAAGTCTTATGCCCAGCCAAATCCTGCACAGCCAGCAGTTAAAACTCATCCATCCCCACCCCCCCCCCCCCCCCCCGCGCAAAACCCACTGCAGCACAACAAAAAATCGCCCCCTCGACGGCAGCCACTTGGCACTTAACCTCAAAAGTGCAGCGCACAACATGACTAAGCCGGCGATTAAACAACAATTGGCTGACAGTTATTTACACAAGTAGCTGTTAGCTGCTCGCAGCTTGTGGCTGCCGCTCCATATTGATGCACAGTGTTCAATGCGACCGCTGCGGCAGCCGCAGCGCCAGCAACAGCAACAGCGATAGCGACAGCGACAGCGGCATATTGCAGACAATTGCGAAACGCAGCGGCATTGTGATTGGGATTGATATCGGGCTGAACGCTGGGATTGAGTCTGCAGCTGTATACCCAGCACTTTTTGAAAATAGCTACAAAAGCAATAAGGTCTTATGGTTTGCGCAAATAGACCCTAGGCAAGCACCTCTGAACCCAGCAGAAGGGTCAGCTGATTTGACCCAGTTATGTTCCATTGTATATCCATCTGTATATCTGAAGGTCCGTCTGTATATTTATCCGCATATCCATCCGTACAGCCATCTGTGTTTCCATCTGTATATTCATCTCTATATCCATTTGTAGATCCATCTCTATATCCAGCCGTGCATCTATCTGTAAGTCCCTCTATATAACCATCTGTGTTTCCATCTCTATATCCATCTGCTTTTGATCTCTTCTTCCATTTCCATATTATCAATAGGCACCATATTTTAATCAACGTTTTTCCTATGCATATCTCGAAGACTTTAACAATAGGCTCGTATATTAAATACAGCTAAAAGGGAATGCATTTTTTTGTCAAGAGTTCCCATTCCTGTGCCAAAACCAAAAAGAGGAATGTCTGAGAGCAGAGCCTTGCCCTTGGCATGTACACACTGTCAGGTGCCAAGTTAAAGCTCTTAAGTGTCATAAAGATTCGACTCGAATAATCAGAGTTATTCAAGAGAAAAAAGAAGAAGATGCTGCATAAAGTGCACAGTAATAGGCGGGCGTCACTGTGTGTGTGTGTGTGTGTGTATTTGTGTATTTGTATTTCTGTATGTATGCCATGTGTATGTCTATGAACATATGTGTGTGTGAGTGATTTTGTATATATATGATAAGTATGTTCGAATGCGTGAGGTTCTTTGCTAGCTACAGGGTATCTGCTGGTCGGGCACATCCGACTAAAACCGCTATTAGTTGTTTTTTGTTATTGTGTCTGCCAGCCGCTGCTCGATTAAAACACAACAATTTGCTGATTTCTTATTCAACAGCCCGGGTTGGTAGCGTCGCCATCGCCATCGCCATCGCCATCGTCATCGCCATTCTGGCTCATCCACAACGTAAACACAGACGAAAAACTGCTAAATCATTGCAATACAAAACCAACAAAAGCCACTGCGTACTCTTCAAAAACTCACCGCATCCCGGATTCCGCAATCCGCAATCCGCACCACGGCGGAGGCGCTGCCACGCGTCCATGATCAACGCTGCGCAAATATTGAAAATACAATCCGTCTATACGAAAGTATTGATATGCTCTGTCTATATACATCCATTCATGCATACATAGACATCCGCACTTGCACACACATACATGCATACATATTTCGTAGATACGAAAGAGTGCTTTTAACAACGGGCTCCGTTGTCTGTTCAATGATTTATTGACGGGCTCGGGACAGAAACTTCAATGTACTCGTATTTTCACCGCATTTAGTTGCAATGCATCCACAGACGATTCGTCTCTGAGACCCCCTGGCTCCCTTCGCCGCACCGCCCCGCCTTCGTACTAGCACAGTCTTTAAGCCACCGCAGCAACGCTCTAAGCAAAAAAGCTCTAAAAAAAATAATCAGAACAAAAAGCAGGACGACTCTCTTTGAGACTGGGCAATACCCTGTACATATTGTTTATAAAGTGAACGCATATGTGACCAAAATACTCTTCTGCAAGGTAAATAATCAGTGAATGAATACATAATATTTAGTTAATTTCACTATAAAGTAAAATAAATGGCTGTAACTGAAAAAAACAACAGTGAACAAGGCAAAGCAAGCATGTTGCACCAATATACCCTATGTCTTTCCATTAAAAACAGGGTATAAAAAACAAAAGAGGAATATAACTTAGCAAACGTTTATGAAAAGGGCATCCAAATAAATAAATGTATCTTACATACACACACACACACACTCACACACACACACAGACACACGGGCACAATTGCCAGTAATCGCAATTACAAACTAACCAAATATATCCCTTAAATTCATAAACGTTTCAAGCAAACAACACAACAACACTAATAAAATTGCAAACAAAGCATCTTGGCCACCTAACTGCCAACAAACCAAAATATAGAAAAAACAACAACAACTAAAGGAAACGAGCATTGAGACTTAGACACAAACCGCAGCCAGAGAATACACTTAGCAAAATGTTGGCTTAGTTATGCATTCCTTAACATTTATCCCAACAGCCCTTGCTGAACCTATAAAGTATAAAAATAAATTCTTTATTTAATATCGCCAGATATTCCATATTCCAAATGTCTAAGATACTAAGGGATAGTAAAAGATGCGTTTCATTGTTCGAGCTCGCTTCTGCCTTAAGATTCGGTTCAATCAGCTGGCTATATATAGATAATTGAACTTGGCTCCAAATTTCAATGGAATATTAATGTTTTTAAACGCCTCAGATATCTACCCAAAAATAGCATCTACTTAATATGATTGGAGAAGTGGGTTTTTTTGGGCAGTTTTGCAAAAAACTCAGTTGATCAAAGTTTCGTTTTATGGTAAGAAATATTAATTGGGGTACCGAGGTTTGGTTGGCCCAGTTAGTTTCAAAAATAGATTGAACATTCGAATTTCTGGGTACACTCATAATTTCACAATTAAATTCCACACAAATCGAAATATTTTCCGAAGTGTGCACAGTCTTGGCGCATTGGAAAGCCATTTAATTCATTAGTAAAGTGCACTTTCTTGTACAAAGCGAAGAATATTTCGGGCAGCATTGCTACTCATATGAGTACAGTGTGCGCCTGGTATATGGGCATGAGTCACACAACTAGCTGCCTTTCTAGCGGTGGCAAGCACATAAATAAATTAGCGCTTAATGCCTGCGGCAAGTGTGAGGCCTGGGGAACAATACTATACTCCATATTATATAAAATGTATGTATGTATGAAACTGATGCTTTAGGTAAATATATGTATATATATGATTTTTTCACGACTTGTGGCACAGGCCTGTAACATGGTGGACAATAGAGCAAAAGTAATAAAGACGTGCTTAAAAATCATTCATTGAATTCGTGACAAAAATACTTTTTACCCTATAACCCAAACGGGTGCAGTTATCGAGAGGCTGCGGCAGGGAGGCAGGCAGTTCGGATTTGGTGTCGGGTTTGAGTTTGGGTTTGGGGCGATGTCAGTTGAAAAATGCGACTGAGAAAAGACAATATTTGCTTGTCGGCAGCGCAGACACAGGCAGTGGCCCCAAAATGAAAATGGCCAAGTGGCGCTGGCAAACGAAAAAGTCAAATAAAATGGCAAGACGCAGAGGAAGATGCTGAGGGAAACCCAACTGCAGTCGCATTAAATGGCAAACGCGACAGAAATGCTGAAAGAAATGCAAAAACCCAAATGGGAACAACGACAAGAAAAAGAAGATGGAGAAGAAGAAGAAGTAGAAGAAGAACGACTTCTGCCGATTAGATTTGAGCTGTTTTTTTTTTTTTTCAAACTTACTTTTGTCTTTTTATTTTACTTTTTATACCCATTGAAAATGTGTGAAAAGGCTATATATATTAATATATATGCATATTTCTTATCCGATATCATTCGCTATAACGATAGATAGATAAAATTCATATTTTTCAAGTTTTTGTTTAATAAAAATATGTGATGTACATATGTATATATGTGTATGTACATACCCTGTCTCTTTCTCTCTCTCTCCCTCTCTCTCTCGCTGTCTTTCCTTTCCTTTTTTTCCTATCGCTTTCTGACACACGTTTTTATTTTCTTCCAAACTCTTGTCTCTTTTTCTCTCTCTCTCTCTCTCTCTCTCTCTCTCTATCTTTCACTCTCTCTCTGCCTCTCTCTCTTTCTCTCTCTATCTCAATATCTATCTCTCTCTCTTTCTCTCTCTTTCTCAGTATCTATCTCTCTCTCTTTCTCTCTCTGTCTCAATATCTATCTATATCTGCCTTTCTATCTCTCTCCCTTCCTATGAATCTCTCTCTCTTACTCTCTATCTCACTCTCTATCTCTCGAAGCGAAGCTCTTGGACAAGACTTGGTGAGAGATCTTATTATTTTATAACATTCAATAACCGCTTTATCAGCTAGACACAGGGTATCTCCAAGTCGAAAACTCTCGCAAAAAAAATCTCGTTTTTTTGTGGTTTGGTGTGATGAATGAAATTATATGCAACATGCACTGACCGCAGCCAACTCCTGGCCACCGCCCGCGTTTAGCTTGATCCAAACAAAAGACGTGGCCGGGCAAAAGGCGGCCCAGGTGCGGCGACCAGGCGGCCGGGCGAACAGGCGGACGGGAGGACGGGCGGGCAGGCCAAGAGCCAAAATAACAGCGTCTGCCATTTTTGCAGGTCACTGCGCGCATACAAAAGACAAAGGCAAACGCCGACAGTTGGCATAAAACGCTGAATAGGCAGGCAGCTGCGAAGTGGGTGGGCGGGGTGTAGCAGCAGGTGGGCAGCAGAGGGGCTGGCAGCGGGTGGGGCAGATAGCAGCGAATCTTTTGTTGGCATTGCAAACTGCAAGTGACAAGCATTTTGCGTATGGCAAAGCGTGTAAATTGTTGTCGCTGTTTGCTAAAAACTGCAAGGAATCAACTTATTATGCTCATTCACAAAACGGAAGAGAAAAAAAGAGTATATGGGTTTTATGCAATCTCATGTTTACCCGGTGACAGATAGTGTATCAAATCAAAATTGGAGCATGGTCAGTCGAGAAACATTTCTCTCTAAAGAAACTAACCTTACTAAGAAGACCCTCACCAGCTCCTCTAAAGAACGATCCAATTGCAGTTTACCTAGGTGAGATACCTCCTTATCAATATGGGGTTAGCCGATTGCAGGTTGCTATTCGATTTTGAACTCGACTTTAATAATCGAACTTTTAAGCAAGATTCGAATGGTGGCAACTGGACCGGCTCAGCATGAACATGAATGGCCGGGCTTACACGGACATGAAACTCCTAAAAGCATACTACACTTTTATATATGAGTACAGTGAAGGCTCCCACGTTTGGACAGCTCCCAAAACGGCCCATAACGAAATTATTCTGTTAACCGGACGCTCATTATATTAAGATCAGATCAAATATTTATTTGAAGTAGTGTTAATTGGCTTTTAAATATCGCTAACCTACCTCAGAAAATAACATATATTAGATAGCACTTCTTTGAGGCTTAGCGTGCACTTATTTGTCGAGCTCATGAGATTGGACCAGAGTTCGCTTTATTTAAAGGCCCGAGCCCGAGAAAATGCATGGCTCGCGCTTATACATCGTGGCAACCATTTAAATGGCTCTTGCGTATGTGTTTGTGGTTGTGCGTGTGTGTTGTGTTAGTGTGCGTGAAGCAACGGTTAATTTTGTAGGCATACTGAGTCCAGCTGCCCCACCAAGCCCTAATCCTGCCCAGCGCCAGCTTGCAGCTGACCTCAAATTAAGCGCTGACAATTGCAACTTGAGGTCGTGTGCGTTTTTGTGCAGCAGTTCGCTTCAGCAGCGGCGGGTTTTCATTTGCATGCATACACACACGCACACCAGCACACATACACCCACACACACACACACGCACAGGCTGCACGTGCAGCAGCAGCAGGCTGAACAGTTTGTGTCCAAAAATGTGAGCACACAGTGAAAATATAATTATAAACACATGTTGCGCCCACACACACACAAGCGCACATACACAGACAATTACCCTTTTCAGAGAGGCATTGCAGTAACACACACACAGCACACACACACGCACACACACACTACTACACTTTTGAATTTAGCCATCATGTATTTTGTTACATGATTCGAATTTCTGAAAAGTTTTTACTACAGCCCAGACTGACCGCCTGTTTAGTTATCTGCTTTCAGCCTTCAGGCCTTAGCCTTAAGCTAGTGTATTGAATTCGACACTTCATATATGGAAGCACACGTACGTGCACACACACACACACACACACAGACATATATATTCCTACGTACATTGGCTCACATTTAAAATTTTAGACATGCAGACATTTAAATATATTTTATCGTGGTTCCACAACAATTTCAAGATAAGTGTAGTACCCGTTCACATATAATAGAATTTAATTATGTGTGCTTGTAAATTGGAGAACTCAGCTGGGTAAAAAAAAAATAAAAACAACTAACAGTGCTCTAGGCGGGAGTGCACGATGAGGATATACCCCAAAGCCCGAACATATACGCAAGGAAATTCTTCCGTAACGTACTTCCGTTCTTTATGCAGTTTGCAGAACATGGATATGGCATCCAAAATAAATACCAAGGGCCAGGGCTAGAGTTCCACAAATGAGTTTTTCCAATTTAAAAGAGAACGAAATGGGGAGTCTTTCAATAATATGCAATAATATGCCCTATATAATCTATTTGATGTCATAAAACGGAATTTCAATATCGATTTTAATCGATTTCATTGCAGCCGGTCAATATATCGGCCATTTTCTAGTACCTACGTTCGATATTCGGACCGATTATACTTTAAAAAAAAATAGAAATGACTAAGTTATACTTAAGATTAGATTTAAACGTTCTCAAACTACGTACAATATTTGATATATTAAGTGTTAACGAGCTAAACATCATTTCATATTGTCTATTTAAAAAATTCGAGAATGTTAAATTGGGGAATTTTGACTTCGATTATGCTTTTACGCCTTTTTAAATAAATCAGTGACTGATTGACCGATTGACTAATGGATTGACTTATACAAGGGGAACAGTTTTATAATATAAAAGAAAGTTCCTTAATTAGTTTAGATGGCTAAGGTACATCAATAAACGCTTTGTACCAAATCAAAAACCCAAACTTCACATTAACATTGTTTTAAGCTTCAGAGCTTTGATATTAGCTCCAAATAATGACACATGGCATTTTAAAGCGTATATTTTAGTTGCTCGAAAAAAGTATGCATGCAAGTCGTAATACCAAGGGAGAGAGTATTACGAATTATGTATTAAACATATGCGTCTATTGATGGTTTACATATTTTTGTTGTACAAAATCCCTTGAAAACAATAATTTACACTTTTTGTTTGATAGTTATTAATTAATTTCAAATAATTTGAACGTGATTTACCGTTGTGATTAATATGCCTATTGAACTGAGGCTGGGAAGTACAGTGAACACGCGTGAGAAAGGTCAACAAACACAGCTGAATTTGTAATATAGCCATAGCTTCAAGGGGTCAACAACAATATTCAAATTGATGGATTAACGTGCAGCTTTTATGTGACTAGCTGCTCAGGTGTTCGCGCGCAGAGGCTTTACTGTTTAGCCCAACTGGCCAAAATGAAATTTATTGGTGCACTTGACAATTGCTGCAAAGCGCTGAGCGCACATTTTTCATATTTCAATTCAGACGATTTGTCAATTTATTTTTGTTAATTTTTTCCTTTTTTTTCGATTTCGTTTTAATACCCTAACCAAGCAGGGTACGCATACAGTAGGCGGTTGTTTTGTAACACACAAGTTATAAGTTATTTATATACTTTCTTTTTGTAATGAAAAATGAAAAATGCTCTTGTGCAAGCATTAATCCTTCGATATATAACATAATGATTTGGTAAGAATGCAAAAGACTTCGATGTGTTAAGCCTAAATACTTAAGAGCGCGCACACACACACACACACACACACACACACACACACAGCCATGCACGCATACACTCTTGCTTGCAATAAGCACCCTCGGGGCTTAGCATTCACAATGCAATTCCGACAAATGTGCACCCGCTGCAGAGAAACGAATTTCAAGTGCCTCCCCCCCAGGAGGACCACTCGTCCAGCCCGCTAACCCTTTCCGATAGCTAGCCCCGCCAGCTGGCCCAATGTGCTATTTATCTATCGCGAACGCTAGCTTATTGCGTTGCGCACCGCATGCTGGACTTATAATCGTGGGCATGAAATATGACGAACAGAGAATTGCGCTGGTTATTACATCGAACGGGCTCAAAATATTTCATTTATTGTCATGACAACGCTTGGCAGAAGGATGGGTCAGGGCGTGGGTCAGGGCGTGGGCGAGGGCGAGGGCGAGGGTGAGGTCGATAGAGCCATGTTTAATGAGTAAAATCGACATCTACGGCTGTGTTATTGATATTCAGCAGAATACTTTGAAAGATATATTGTAGTTAAGCCTACCTAAACGCATATCGAGTGTGACAAACAGCTTAATAGCTAAATTATCAACTAAGTATATTCAATTTGTATTTTTGGTTTATTAGATAGTTGGAAAGCTTACCAATGGCTTATAACTGCTAATAGCTATAATAATACTATGTTTAAATATAGTTCAATGTGCATAATTTGATGATTACTTGAAATATAATGTTACACGATTTTTTACTAACTCCCTTTTTGACTGTTCCTATACATTAAGCCCGGGCTATTCATTTATTTATGTTACTAACATAATAGGTGAATATATATTATTGAAATCGACTCTATTTTGAATTCTTAACACTTCGTAGGGCTATATCAGTCTAAATGCATTTTTATGTTTGTACAGACAGAGTAAAACGGTTCATGTAAATGTTAATACTTTATCTTTTTAAATTACATGAATGCCTCGTGGCTTAAGCCACGTTTGCCTCGCATTGAAATTATACACAAATAAACGAAGGAATGTAACAAAAAAAGTTATTGAGGGTAGATAGGTAGAGAGATATAAAGTACATACTGCATGGCTATGCTGAGCGGCTGCTGACAATCGTGAAATGCATTTGACATTTCAATTGACAGCGACCTCACATGCCCTGAACCTCGCTAACTCTCCATCTCGCACCATCCTCTATCTCTATCTGAGTTCTTTTGCTGCTCTTATGCTTCATCGTTGCGGCCTGATTCGTACTATAAACTGAAATTGACGTTTTTGGGGTTTTGATTATTGCGACCTATCGATGGCTGGCAATGTGGCTCAAACTAGGGAATCAATCAAAGGCACAATGCAAATATATTGTGCGATGAGATAGAGGCAGAGAGCGGGAGCGAGAGGGAGACGGAAGGTGAGAGTGGGGGTGTGTGTGTGTGTGTGTGTGTGAGAGAAGAAGCAAAGCTAAATTTGTACAGCATTCGGCTATAAAAATGATTTAATTGGTTGGCACTTTTTGGCAAGTGAAATTGGTCGGAATGGTCAAATGGTTGAATGGTCGCTGACTGATCCATTTGTACCTCGGTTGGCCACAAATCAATAGACAATTTATAAACAACTTTGGAATGGTCACTCAAGTGCCTCGTACCCCAATCCTAAACCACACCGCCCACCCACCATACAGCCAATTCACAATATGCAAACAAACAAGATACACACACACGCTCACGCACAAGCTGAAAGATAGATCGACCCACCTGCCGTGTGCATTTGTTATTCATGAGCAGCTATCAACACCAAACAATGTCGGACCAAGCCTTTTGTGTTGATAACAACAACAACAACAACAACAACAAAAGCACAGAGCTTAGGAGGCACTCGCCGCTTGTCCACGTCCCAGCTTGATTGTCCAATGGGTTGCCTCTGACGGTTTCCGCTTGCCAAATGCAAACGGAAATGTCGCAACAAAAAAATGGGGCTAGTTCATTGCCTACAGGGCAAGGGATAGGCGACGTTGGGTGGCAACAGCAGTTTTAGCCGAGTCTGCTGCTGCAACTGCCAACTGCTTTTGTTATGAATGATGATGGAAAATCTGGCAGCAGCATCTCTCTCCCTCTCAGCAACTGGGCCGCCAAATTTAAAACGAAATGCCCACGAAATGTAGAAAAGAAAAACAAGAAAAAACGAATATATTCACAAAGTCGAAAATAAAATACCTTAGAATTGATCATATATTATATATATAATCGAGCGATTCTTCCAATAATATTAAAGTTCGATGCGTTACAGGCTTTTAAATATATTGGGCGAATAATGCAGCTCGTAATTGCTGAGTTTGATGAATATTTTTTGAGGAAAAGAAAAATGTTTTGTACAAAGCCTCAATTCGGCTCTAAAAAAGTTTCTTATCGATCTATCGCACCTATTTTATATAGTGCTCCGTTGTTAATAGAATTTTGTTTATATGCTAGGAACAGAGTAAAATAAATGTATGGCAGGTTTTGCTCAAAACATTTTGATAAACAAAAAAGTTGGTCATGCAAGAACTCAATTATTGCAATCGATAGTTCCATAGAAAGTTTCCTGAAAAGCTAGCTAGAGACAGAAAGCAGGACTTCACCATGTGAGGGACGTCTCCTTAAAGACGTTACAAATTCCATAAGAAAATTAGAGTACCCCCTGCAAGGGCATTGAAATTTGGATGCGGTGCGGGAGCGGCAGCGTTATAACAAAAGGGTATCCAGCGTAGCTTCGTAATGTGGTGATTCAATTCAGTTTGTGCAATGAGCAGCCGGCAAAACTTTGAAAAATGGTAAGAAAAATGTGGTACGTACAGAACCAGCGGACGTAGCAAGTGCCCGTGGCACACACACAAACACACACACACACGCACACCGCGCCAGTTCTTCTATTTGGTATTGAAATGCAAATGGTCGTTGCCTGCCGAAATTAAATTATGTGGAAGTAATGATAACCCTTCTGCTAAGCGACGACCGATGCGGCCAACGGAGATTCAATTGCCAGGCCACAAGGACAGTCCCAATACCGAATCCCTCCCCCCCTCCCCCCCCCCTTTCACCGTCCGCTGCCCACCTTCAGTTAAATGGGCGACGCAACGCCCTTTTTGGCAGCTGTCTTCTTTTGCTTCTGGTTATTCCAGGACGGCGACAACTGGAGACTGCACTCACGGGGTACGCTTCAAACTGCTAAATTAATAGGTAGGTGTGGCACCAGCAGCAGCAACAGCAGCAGCAGCAGCAGCCGTTCTAGCTAACAGTAATTAATTATCTATTCAAGTACCTATATTATGCGAGTAGGTTAAAAAAAATGATATAGCACTCTCTTAAGCTGGCGACACCAGAAAGCTGCTCAATATGGTTAAGACCTTGCATTGAATACAATTTTGTGGCAGAAAATGAAATTTACGAGCCTGTTCTATATTTCGATTACGAACAAACCTTTCAGAATCAAAACAGATTTTTGTTATTTTGATTCCGATTAAACCTTGTCGTTTTGTAATGTTTTGGCCAAGATAATATATAATTTACCTATATGCTAACAACTGGCAATGAGTAGAAATGAAAACGATTCCCAATTGAATCGAACTCGCTCGGCATCAAAACTATGACAATGCGAATTTACTTTTGAAGCCGATTCGAATTCTAGGATGTGACTGGTTCTTATTAGATCTATTCATCCAGCTAAGAATGCTAACTAATTAGCTATAACTCGGTCGCAGCTCAACCGATTTTCAAAGGGTTTTCGCTCATGAACTGGCGTCTAAATCAATTGGGCATATCTGGCAACATTGTTCTTGGTCAAAATTCAAGTAAAAATAGTCTCTATATATCCTATATAGATATATGTAGGTCAATATTGCCCTAGCCCTCTCGATCGAATGAGTACGTGTTTTAGCTAATTGGAAAATGTCGCCCGGTTTCAAATTCAGTGTTAACAATCCATGAGACAATTTATTGCATACTTCCTACGGCCAAGGCCGGGTTCTTAGCCGCTAGTACTGAATAGGTATATCTAAAGGAGAGCCTATGAGCAACTATTCTAGTATTGCGAATAATAATAATGCATAATAATATTATACAGAACCTAAAGATGTAACAAATATGAGTTATCAAATCAAATAATTTATATACTAGAACTTTCGTCTTCTTTTTCAATCAGACATTGAAGACATTGAGGGAAATTAGTATTTAAAAATAAAAAAAAGGCCAAAAAATATTCTCACACATGCCTTCTGGAGATCGAACCTGACATCGGCCAACTAGTTTTCATCAACTTAGTGTCAAAAAAAAAGTGGACTTAATTTAAATTTTTTTTTTAGGTATCAACATTTATTGTAGGCTTTTTGCTTTCAGTACTTTTAACTAGATAAAATTAGGAATAAATTCAAAATGGAATTTAAAATCTGTGAAAACTAGCTCTTTGTGATAAATAAATCGAGAATTAAAATTGGAAAAATAGATCAATCGATGGAAAAAACGGAAAACAAACCTAATTAAAGAATGCAAATGGACGTGATGTCTTGTGCTGGGCCGTAATGCAAATTGAAGACGCGATTGTTTTTAAATTTGTCCAGAAAACAAATGAAGCTACGAATTTGGCATTATTTATTGAGGCGACGCGACAGATAACGAGGTGATTGAATAGAACGGAACGGAAGCGGTAGCTAAAGCGGGCATGGGCGTAAGCGGAAGCGCGGGAACAGAAGCTGGCACAGCAACTGAAGCTGTAGCAATAAAGCGCTGTAATCCACTCAAGGAAGGCATTTCCGACTGCCCAAAAAGGACTGCGACAGATACACAGTTTGGAGAGTGGAGCAAGGGCGATGCTAGGAACATGCGGGCTGTGCCAGTGCCAGTGCCAGGACGGGGATAAAGAGTCGGAGCAATGACGACTGGCCGCCAACAATTCACAAAATTGTTTTCGTGACTTAAATTTTTGCGTTTTGTAAAGGACGTGTTTGGAAAGCATATGATGTGATTTGCCATCAAATTGAGTTGTCGTCGCTGTTCTCTGGCTGCTACAGATTGAGGCATATTGGGGCGGATGGGGCAGATGGGGCAAAGGCCTGGATCCCCGCCAGACGGCCAGTCGGCCAGCCGGCCAGCCAGTCAGCCAACCAGTCAACCAGCCGGCTTGACTGTCAGCTAGCAGAAATGCAATTAAATTTAGAAAAATATCAACAGCAGGCAGCTAGTTGGCAGAATAATAGTTTATAGCCATAATAATAGCAAAGTAGCTGCAACGGCCCAAAAAACTGGCTACCCAACAAGGATATGGGGTAAGGCTAAGGATCTGAGTTGTATGATAAGCAAGCAAAGTGCTTGTTGCCTTTAACTAAATAGAAAAGCTCAAGCAAAGCACGTTTACTTATGTGTATGTGTGTGTGTGTGTGTGTGTGCCAGTGTGCATGTGTGTGCGGTACGTACATATGCTCTGGCCACTTTTGTTTCGTTTATTATTGTTGTTGAACAGTTCGTAGCGCCCCATGTCTAAGGTTTACTCAGGCTTAGGCATACGTACACGAGTAGGCCTTAAGACTAAAACTGAAACTGAAACTGAAGCTGTTAAAAGTCTTGAGCAAATTGTGTGTGCTCTAAGATACATTTTGTACAACAACTAAATTACACTATACAAATATTTGCATTACATACATGCGTACGCATATATATATATAACTCTATATGTATATGCATATATACATATATGCTACAACATTTTCTATGTTGCTTATCCCATTTGGAGCGACAATTGAAAGCAACATAAAACAAAAACTCACAAAACAATTGCCAAGGCACTTTGCTTTGGGTCAACAAACAGCAGCAGTATTAACATACATACATATATGTATGTGCACAAAATAGGTATCCATGTGTATACAAGTTTATGTACTATATAGTTAGCAGCTTTATTCACACAGAGGCGTTATCAAAAACAAACACCAGCCTGCACGCACGAGCGTTTTCTATTTGAAAGCTCCTTAATCTATTGTCGCCTGATAACTAGAGTCTGACACAATTGGATATAAATCTGTTAAAAGTCTTTATAAACAAAAAAAAAAAAAAAGACTAAGAGTGTTACCGGAAAGAAAACAACTTTTGAAACATGCAATAAAAAAAACTAACTTTACTACCGGTACTTCCTGTAGATCTATATGATATAGTGGGGCAATGTAAATCAAATGCAATATGGAGCTCGTAGATGATACGGTTTTCTTAAGATATCTTGAAAAAGAGCAAAGCAAACATATAATTTGAACGATAATTCTAATTAGAATCGTACATAGAGGAAGACAGAAAGATGGACCTATGCAAAGTATCATGACAACAGCTTCAAGACTGGCATTGAACACTTAGTTGTAAAATTGTAATACCCTCTCCTAAGGTTAAAAACGATTTAGAAGACTCTTGTGTACATGAATATACAAGCAGAACAACGAGGATCCGAGTTCGAAACCCACGGATAGAATGTTGTCATAGCCGGTCAGATTTATAGTTTGTACATATTATTGTTGCTTGTTGTGGATGCATCTTAAAAATACATATACACAGCTCTCTCGTGGATACAGATACAGCAGAAACCCGACGAGCAGTCGTCGTTGCATTTGATCATATTAAAATTTTAATACACACAACATATATATATATATATATCCATATATATATGAACATGCATGCTGAGCACGCGCTCAGCGTGGCCGCTCTCGGAGAGCGTCGTCAAACTGGTTCTCTGCTGTGTCATCGACAACAACGTCGTCATGCGGCATCTGAAGCAAGCTACAATGGCAATACAATTAGCATTGAAACTTATAATTCCCAACTCGGTATTTGGCGCACTTTACATTTATATAGCGCAATGTGTAGTACGCTCATCGGGCGGTCGAGCGTCTCACAGCAACAAGGGTTGATCACATCCCCGACTAATTGTGGACAAAATGGGAATACAAGGACAAAAGTATAATGATAATGTATAATGTTGAAATGGAAGATAAGATATTGATATACACACAACAACAACAACCGCCCGCCAATGAATGTTGATGAATTTGAATGGAAAACGTTATGAAGAAAAAAACACATGTGTTGTGAAAATATGTGTCCCTAATGAGAGAGGGGCATTAACAACAACATAACTTGTGCACGACTGATGATTATAATGAAAATGTGGACTCCTTAGTTTGAGGGGCTATTACTGCACGACTAATTATATAACGATGAAATATGGGATAACAAACAAAAGTGGCTCCACACACCACACACCACCCACGTTGATGATACGATGATGAAAAACTTACATTTATACCTGTAAAGAAGACAAACAAGTATGTGTATGAAACAAGAGCAAGAATGATACGTATAGCGAATTTTGACAATTACTACTACTACGATGAACAATTACCCCATATGTTAATGCAACTTACGAATGAAGAAAAAAGAGCTATATGATGTGCAGGTTTTTCAAGCCAATCGACGCAACCATAACAAGAAAAAATCCAAAAAAAAAAAAAACACAACAATCCAAAAGGAGCCGTCACCTGGCAAACGACGCAATCCGGAAACAAAACAGCGCTTGGTATGGATTCAAAATTCACACACAACAAAAATGCAACCTACCAAGCACAGCCACAAAAACAAACAACAAGAAAACAAAAAACACTGCTGTGAAGATTGTGCCCGAGTAAGTGGGTGGTGTGGTTTGGGTGAGGGGATCTCCCCACACCCTGCCTTCCCCTCCTCGGTATGATCGCCTTTTTTGCTTGGTTTTTTTTTTAAGGCATAGCGAATCGAGAAAAATCTCATGATTTAGAGCAAAAACGTGCAAATTTGAATACTTCCGACCGATTTCTCTGAAAGATGCGATCGGAGAACAGTTTGCCTACATTCCTGGTGCACAGGTACGCACCTCTTACAAATATTACGCAGTCGGTATACTTATTTTTAATTATTGGTTTTTTTTTTTAAGCTTTAAATCCTTTTCGTCTCAACTAATTGCTAAAACGATTAAGCAACGCGTTTGACGATGACTACTTATAATCATCATAAGTAGCAAACAACACAAATACACAATATACATTTGTATATGGGCATACAAAAACCACAAAATGATATCGTAGCAGCTCGACCCGACCTTAGCCCCACCACAAAATATAAAAAGTGGGTGACGGATTTCATAGAATAGAAGAGAATGCTTTAAAACAATTAATTACACATTTTTGAAGGCAAGCGAATAGCAGCTAAACGCAGACATTTAAATAACTTTGCAAGCACACAGATACACACACTTACACACACACACACACGCGCACAATAAGATGGATGAAAAGCGAGCAAAAACAAACTCTGAAAATGGATTTCCATTTAAGGCGGCATGTTGAGCACATTGTTTTTATTAAGTGTCGCATGATATACTTGTGTGTGTGTCTGATTGTGTGCATATTTGTGTGTGTGAGTGTTAGCGGGTGACTGTGCCTGTGTGTCTGTGTGTGTGTGTGTGTGTTTGTGTGTGACACTCCAAACACATAAACACTTCAAGTGGCAACATGGCGTGCAACTAATCCGCTGCCCAAAAAATATGTTACAAGTGGGGCATAAGCAGCCATACAGATCAGCGGGCGGGGTTTGGTCCAGAGGTCAAGCAATCCCTCGAAAGCCAGCCGACCATCAAGCTGCACAGTGGTGCACATCGATTATTAGCGGACACTAATGACAACTAGTGAATCGAGATGGGCTAACGCTAAAATTAAGCAACAATTGAATTACATTGGTGGACATGTTATATAAATTTAAAACATTTGATTCACATATTGCATAAAAATGGCCCGTATGGGCTATTTGTTGAGTATGCCCACTGTGCACTGCCGCAGTGGGGCAAACAAACATATCGTCATCATAAAAACAGCCAACGTATAAATAGCATGTGACGAAGGCAAAATTTAAACTACACTGTGCAAAAAATAGAGAGTTTCTTAACTTAATTGTTAAGCGCAGCTAACTTAATAATGCGTTGTTGCTGAAGACAGGCATTTTACAGAAGGAACTCCTAATTTTTTCCGACAAATATTTGGAATTTGCTTTCAACTACTTTACAGAAACCAAAGCTGCCCAGAAACACCAAGCTCACGGATTTCTTCAAGTGCAAAAGCAATGACAGGCTGAAGAGAGAGAGAGAGAGAGAGAGCCAGAGGTTGTGAGAAAGAGATTCAAAGAACGTGCGGAGTGGGAGACGGGGTCATATAATGCGCGCTAAATACATAGTTAGAAAATAGTTGTAAACCCCTTTCATCATCAGTAGCAACTGCTGCCCGGTCCAGCCCCAACCCTGCAGACCACGAACGCCCCCAGCTTTCGTTTATCCGAACAGACAAAAACCCATGGGAACTCGACTCGTCGTGGCTTTACACAAACCGGTCAGAGCTAGTCATAGAGGAGAGCTTTATAGGGTAGCTGTCATTTTGGTTTTTGTTTCATTTTTGATAGTCGTATGACCTTTTTTGGCATATTTGCAGTAACATTTTGTCAGTGGCGTAACAGCCATTTCAGAGCCATTTCGTCAGCAGCCCGGATAAGGTGGGCCAACTGGTGGCAGACGAGGCGGGACATTCATCTGGGGCTGCTCTGGTGCTCTCTGCTCTAGCGCTGATAAATAAAAGGCGACTTGAGCATGGACAGGATTGCACTCACCACACACACACACACACACACACACACACACACCCACATACACTTATTTTCTCTATATTCCTCTTCAATTGATGTGTGTGTGTTAGTTCTTGTCGAAATGAATGATGCAACTAAACTAAATGAATAAATGGAAATTAGTAGAAAAAGGCTTTTGCTGCTCATCAAGTGGCATACACATATATTTGTTTATGGTGTCAGAGTGCGCCGCAACAGACCTTTTAGGGCAGGAAACTGCTCTGCACTTGCCAATCATTCCGTTGAAAGATTCACACCAAATAACTTTATATATGTTGAAATTTCAATATTTGTAGACCCTTGTCATCCATTAAGTATATATATTTATTAGAGCTCAGTCGAGTCAATATGACCGTCTACGTATGTCGGTTTACCTATGTTAACTTGTGTCCAAAGTCGGACTAACATATCTTTTCATCGAACCACTAATTATACGATAAATTTCCTGAGATATGTTAATATGAGTTGTTGAATGAAAACAAGTATCAAAAATAATGCGTACATTGTAAATATATAAAAATTATCATGCCCTTCAAGGATAACTCTTATTTTTCTTATTTTCAGATCTCAGCACCAGAGAATACAAATTTAGTTAGTTAATGCTTCAATACATAACCTATGATAAATTTTCTCATGTTGCTGTTATTTTGCTTATCTACCTGTTAAGTGTTTGACAGGTAGATAAGTTTTCTGTGGATATTACCAACGATATCTGTAAATTTAACAAACATTATCTTTTAGCATCAGAAATGAGTTTAACAACATGTTAATCAACATGAACTTGGACAGGAATATGCAAAGGCGAGCTGCAATCAACTCATCCAACAAATAGTTCAAGATGATGCATTTAATGCAAACATTTTGATATCATTCAGTTCACAACAAAATAAATTGTACAACAATTATTTAAAGCTAAAGCGCCCTTTCGCCACTTCCAGTCGATCCATCTCTCACCCGGTTTCTCCACATGCTACCCTACCTTTTTGGAACATACACATACATAAATATTATCGTATAATTCGGGACAAGTGTTGGGCAACGGGGAGCGGGCAGCGGGTGACGCATTGAAGCGAACGCATATCTATCATTAATATCGCTGCAGTCAGCTGCTGTTGTGCTACGAAAAGGCTGCCACAAAAAATATACTACACACACTCACACACACTTACACGTATGAGCCATGAATGCCAATGCACACACACACGCATGCTAGCATTGTGTGGCCTCCTCGCTGGCTAAGAGCTTGCTGAGGTTTACTGCACTGGCAGCAGCAGCAGCAGCAGTAGCAGCAGCAGCAGCAGCAGTAGCAGCAGCGGCGCAACTGACTGCTGAACTACTGCCAACTGCAATTAATCATTTTTCTATCATTTTCAGATTTTTTACACATACAAACAGCCGGTGCCGCTGCACTGTGTGTGTGTGTGTGTGTGTGTGTGTGTGTGTGTGTGTGTGTGTGTGTGTGTGTGTGTGTGTGTGTGTGTGTGTGTGTGTGTGTGTCTGTGTGTGTGTGTGTGTGTGTGTGTGTGTGTGTGTGTGTGCGTGTGTGTGTGCGTGTGTGTATGTGTGTGTGTCTGTGTGCTGCATAAGTATGTGCTTATGTGCATGCATGTATGCATGTATGCATGCATGTATGCATGTATGCATGCATGTATGCATGTATGCATGTACATATGTATGTGATTGGTAAGTTATGATTTTTTCTCATTTGCCGCTGATTTTTTTATTCTTTTGCTCGCATTCGGAAATGTTTCTCTGGGCCTTTTACTGCAACTGTTAAATTTCAAGTCTAAAAATAAGCACAAGCTCTAAATAATAATACAAATAATAGCATTTATAATCTTATGCGGCATCAGAATGTATAGAAGCTGCAGCATGACAGTTTTCACCCATTTTTCATGCTCGTGAGTGAAATGCACTAGCACAATGATCGGAATCAAGGCTCCAAATACAATTTGGAGTTTGGGTTTACGGCTTAATTCGACTCGTAAGCCTGATTTTCACACCTTGTGGAACCGTATTTGGCTTGTGCAAATATAATTGAATTTTTAGGGAAATGGCGATTTTGTCAAATTTAGAGCTATGACAGATGCTAGAAATTTGTGCATAATTATTTTCCAATAGTAACAACAAAATATCCTCTGAGACAGGCATCAGGAGCTAAACTCTCTTACGTACGGTTCATGCTAAATAAAATATGTAGTGATTTCAGGTTAAAGCAGTGAAATAATTGCAGAAGAAAAAATCTCAGCTTAAGCTGACCAAATCGAGCACACAACGACAATTAGTGGATCAATAAATGCACTGCCTAAACTTAGCTATACCCTTACATGGGCATAGAAGAACGTATGCCTGTATGTATGTATGTGTATATGTATGTGCCGCCTTAAATGACATCCTTGCTGAGCAAAACGATTTCTAATGGCGCCTCCACTTAGATTAGGTCAATTGGTATCTGCTGTGACCTCTCGATGCGATTTGGCCTGGCTACAAAAAAAAATCTTTCATTTTACATACACAAGCACACATATATGCACATACATGAGGGCATATATATGGGCATGTGCATAGTCTACATATCTGGTCAGAAAGCCAAAGGCGAAAACTTTTTGATGGTCATTGATGGTGATACGTCCGGCGTTCAACTCTGAGGTAAACGGAAGGGCATGCCAGGAGCAGTTGCGGGTGTTTGTGTGTGTGTGTGTGTGAGGGTGGGGAGATGCGGATATCCCCACACTGGCTACCGGGCAGCAAAACTGCTAACAAGCTGGCAGCGGGCAACGTTGACAGCCCCATGGGGGCATTTGGTCGGCTCGGTTAGGTTTAAGTGTTTTATGAACTTGTTTCAATGAAGTCATACAAAGTGCGTGTGCGTGCCACACACAATTGTGTGTGTAAGTGTGTGTATGTATATGACTGTACTTGCAGGTGACATGTGGCTACAGAAGCCATGTCTACGCTTAACCTGACCTGCCGTGGTCTGACTCGACCCGTCTGTGTCTGGGGCATTGAAGCTTTTAATTTGATTTTCGTTCAAGTGCGGTTTTCCTACCTATCCAAAGTCCTTGCTCTATGTGTGTGTGTGTGTGTGTGTGTGTGTGTGTGTGTGTGTGTGTGTGTGTGTGTGTGTGTGTGTGTGTGTGTGTGTGTGTGTGTGTGTGTGTGTGTGTGTGTGTGTGTGTGTGTGTGTGTGTGTGTGTGTGTGTGTGTGTGTGTGTGTGTGTGTGTGTGTGTGTGTGTGTGTGTGTGTGTGTGTGTGTGTGTATTTGTGAGTGTGAGTGTGTTAGCACTAAGTTCGGAACTCAATTCGGCTTTGTTGGTTGCATTGAACTTGAGCTGTTTCTGCTTCTGACCAGCCGCACGTTGCGCTCTAATGAGCGAACCAACACACATCTTAATTACAGCTGGCCCAAAGTTATACAACAAAAAAAATCATAAGGGCAAAACCGAGCACTCATTTAGAATACGCTCTGCATGAAGCTCTAGTCGAGGTCTAGTCAGTACGTCTGTCTGTCTGTCTTTCAGGGTGAACAACTAGATCTGAGAGCGACTAGAGACAGCAAATTCGACATGTGCATTCTCATATTCCAATTGAAGCACACTTTTCTTGTAACTTCTATCCACCTCAAAAACATAGCCTTTCTATGCGATAGGGTTTTAAAAGTGTTCTTAGTCTTGTTTTCTTTCGTAAAGTAATTCTTTTAAATAATCATTTCAATTGTAACTGAAACTTGCACTTAGTCTGTCTAACTCTCAATCTTATTCAATTTTATATTCTTTAACAGATTTTGTCCGACAACTTATTTCCTCATTCATCTCTTTCTATTCCTTCTTGATCTTATTTTCTCTATCCCTCTAACTCACTGACATATTCTTAGCCTTTTAAATATCACCTTTCTATGCGATTTTCATAAATTCACGCCCACTGTAAATGCTTTCCAATGATAATTGCATACATAAAACGTATATTTAAAATGTTTCCAAATATTTTAGGCCAAATTAATAAATTTGTTATTAAATCATTTTCCCTAATCTGTATGTTAATTTGTATTTATTCAATTATAAAATATTTGTTGTTCACTTTTTATTATCGACACGACAAATGTGCAGACCAGCCAAGCGTGACAGTGGATAAGCAAAATAAAGGAACGACAACAAAAATAAATATAAATAAAACATGGCAAACAAGTAGAACACACAAGGACTTACAAATTCACGACCAGTTGCAAAGTGCCTCAACATGCGGCTGCCTCGCCAGGTGTCGCCCACCTGAAGGCGTCGAGGGCATTGGCCCACACTCGGCATCGTTGAACAGGCGCAGCTTCAGTACGCCAAGCAACCGTTAGAGCTGCCGCAACTAGCTGGCATGCAATAGGGATGTATTTTTTCGCAACACTAGCCTACATGGACCTAAGTACATCAACAGTCGCTAGCTACACACCACGGGCAGGTAACGTTTATAGAGAAAACTAACAGAAGCTCGTAATTGCTGAGTTTTTTCAAAATATCCTCATAAATATAAAAGATTTCCATACTATCCTTCACAAATCAATAATAAACAAGTAAGAGGTTCTAGTCGGGAGCTCCCGACTAGGAGATACCCTGAACCCGCTTCTTCCAAAATCAAATGCATATATATATTCTGTTTTAGAAGCTATATGTCAATTTTAGTGACTCTAGCTCTTATTATTTACCTAAATTGCCCAAAAAACAGGATACCGATATCGATTTTTATCGATTGCTTGGAAACGGAGTAAGTTATCGATTATCGGAAACAAACTCGATCTGCGCGGGAACTAGGAGCATCTAAATCTATAATTTTAAGTCTCTAGCTCTTATAGGTTCTGAGATCCTTGCGTTCATACATACGGACGGACGGACGGACGGAAAGACATACGGACATGGCTAGATTGACTCGGCTATTGATGCTGATCAAGAATATATATACTATATGGGGTCGGAGATGCTTCCTTCTGCCTGTTACATACATTTGGATTTCGCACAAATACAATATACCCTTATACCCTTTTTTAATGGGTTCAGGGTATAACAAGTAAGAGGTTCTAGTCGGGAGCTCCCGACTAGGAGATACCCTGAACCCTCTTCTTCCAAAATCAAATGCATATACATATATATTCTATTTTAGAAGCTTTATGTCAATTTTAGTGACTCTAGCTCTTATTATTTACCTAAATTGCCCAAAAAACATTATATCGATATCGATTTTTATCGATTGCTTGGAAACGGAGTAAGTTATCGATTATCGGAAACAAACTCGATCTGCGCAGGCACTAGGAGCACCTACATCGAAAATTTCAAGCCTCTAGCTCTTATAGGTCCTGAGATCCTTGCGTTCATACATACAGACGGACGGACGGACAGACAGACAGACGGACAGACAGACAGACGGACATGGCTAGATCGACTCGACTATTGATGCTGATCAAGAATATATATACTTTATGGGGTCGGAGATGCTTCCTTCTGCCTGTTACATACATTTGGATTTCGCACAAATACAATATACCCTTATACCCTTTTTTAATGGGTTCAGGGTATAACAAGTAAGAGGTTCTAGTCGGGAGCTCCCGACTAGGAGATACCCTGAACCCGCTTCTTCCAAAATCAAATGCATATACATATATATTCTATTTTAGAAGCTATATGTCAAGTTTGGTGACTCTAGCTCTCTTATTTACCTAAATTGCCCAAAAAACAGGATATCGATATCGATTTTTATCGATTGCTTGGAAACGGAGTAAGTTATCGATTATCGGAAACAAACTCGATCTCCGCAGGCACTAGGAGCACCTACATCTAAAATTTCAAGTCTCTAGCTCATACAGGTTCTGAGATCCTTGCGTTCATACATACGGACGGACGGATGGACAGACAGACAGACGGACAGACAGACAGACGGACATGGCTAGATCGACTCGGCTATTGATGCTGATCAAGAATATATATACTTTATGGGGTCGGAGATGCTTCCTTCTGCCTGTTACATACATTTGGATTTTACACAAATACAATATAAAAATTTATGGTATACCAAATCCTAAGGCATATACCCTCAGATATCTCAGAGAGCATAAGAGCTGGTGACTTCAAATCTTAAACCTAGCTACTGCTATTGCCAAGCGGATTAAATTAGTTTTACGTCATCGATAACTTGCTTCGTTTCTCTCACAGCGATAAATATCGATTTTAAAATGCCGTTCCAAGAGCTAGCGACACCCGATTTGGTATGTGGACTCTTCTTTAGTATACACATATCGGGAATATATCATTTTTTGTGGACAATGCCATCGATTGCCACGCGGAGCTGGGTTACAGCCGCAGGTTGAAGCAGTCGCATAATGGTTTTTACCATCCTCGGCACCGGCGAGCCGCTGGGCATGCGTGGAGAGACAATTGGCATTGGCATCGGGGCCAGTGTGGACAATTCAATGCGGTCCCTTACTCCACCAAAATCTCCTAAGTTGGCTTTAAAATCGTTCAGACCACTGGGCGCAACTTTAACCAGGCCTATGTGGAGCACAACATTGCCGTGATCAATTTGTACTACAAGGAGCAAACATTTCGTGCCATCAAACAGACCGAATTCATCGACATATCGGACTTTTTATGTGTGTAGCAAGACAACGAGTTAAAAATGTACGTTCTTCTCGGCGTGCCGACAGCGAAATACCCTTGCAGGCAGTTCAGCCATAAAATTATTTTTTAAAAATCATATCTCTATTTTGTTTTGGGCGACTGTGCCTTTAAGAGTACTTGATATATATAGCTGACTTATCTTAAAATCAGAATAAGTTTTAGTATAACCATACATTTAAATATATATTTTAGGACCGCAAGCCCAAGTAGAAGCGCATATAGTACGATTTAAACGCCGAACTGGCAAGCTGGTTCGAAGTACGGTTTGTAGACCTATATTCCACAATCACAATCCAAGTTTTTTTTTATTATTTCTTTGCGCGTTATTATAAAAATAATGGCAAAACTGGCATGACATGGTTGAAAAATCCAATTTGGTTTTTGGGTTACTTCTTGAAAAAGTCTCCATCCAAAAATGTGCATTTTAAAGTAAAATTTTTATAAAAAAAAAAAATATGATTCGATATAGATTTCGGTTTGACGTTCGTTTTGGGCATAGTCTGGTTGGGGCTTAAGGTTATTATAAAAGAAAAGGCTCGAAATTGTTTGGCTTAAGCCCCATTTGCATCCTTTTTATACAAAAATCGAAATTACAAATCAATTATCCGCAGAATATTGAGAGCAATGCATATCATATAGCAGTCAGGTATTGTTGAAGGTATATCAAAATAAACTAGTGAAGATCTCAAACAAAATAGCAAAGCTAGTTTAAAACCAATAATTATTTATACTATCTAATTTCTGACCCATAAGCCAAATAGAAAAATCTACAAATGTCGAGTTTCAGCGTTAGAAATGTCCCAACAAAATCAGAATAGCCTCTGCAAGGGTATACTAAACCAAAAACAAAACAAAAAACACACACACACGCACGCAGAGAGAATTGAATTTTCCTCCATTTTCCTTTGCATTCACAGTTAACGTTGGTGGTTTAATGGGCTTGTTTCTGGGCTTCAGCTTTCTCTCGATAGCCGAGTGCGTCTTCTTTGCCCTCATACGGCCGGTCCAGTGACGACCTTAGAGCTGCCCTGGGGTGGGCCAGCGACGCCTCCTAGCAAGCTTCCAGCTGTGGTTCCAATTAAAAGACCAAAAGCGCACGTAAGTACCATGTTGCTGCAGGACCAGTGGCGGCGACACAGGCAGCGGCATCATCTGGGGCATCTTGCGCGCATTTCACCAGGCAATTGTTTCAAAACGGAACCGGTCCAGGAATACAGTCCGTCTTTGAAGTATACACATAACAGGCACATACACTTTTGTTATATTAATTTAATTATATATATTTTGTTATACTCTAAATTATATCCCAGTATTTGGTAACAATATCATTTTGTGGCAGAGCAAAATTTGTTGGCCGCTCGTAGCCCAGCGTAAAGTGATTCACTTCCTTTTTCACCTCATCGTCAAATATCTGGCAAGTTGGACAAAGAGTATAAATTAGTTTCCACAAAAAAATGCTTAAAATTTGAAAAGTTTATAAAAAATATTTACATTTGTTAGCCTATATAAAAAAGGCTGTTCAATTTATGCACTTCATATTTTATAATAATAAAATAAATAGTTGTTATTTTTATGCTTGGTTGTGTTCACTATCATCCATTTGAGTTGGTAAATATATTTTTAATAAATTTAATTAGGCACGAACTCCATTTGAAACATAATATTTTAAAATACCTCAGCATTAGGGATTTGTTTAAAACAATTAGGGTTTGCACTTTCAAAAATGTATCCAAAATTATGAAATAATTCCTTTATATTTCGCTAGCGCCTACAAGCCGGCTTTGCGTGGCCAACATATGTTCATCCAATTTTACACATCACTTTTCCAGCAATTCGCAACAGTGAGATATTTAAATATATAATATTTAAATTATAATTAACATAGATAATTAGTTTAGAGTTGAACCGGCGGTTATCCAAGGGTTTCCATCCATTTTACTCCGGTGGGCTGGAACTTCCAAAATCCTTGCTTGAATTGCTTAAATCTTTTTCCCATATATCACCCCTGTGGAATGGACTTTCACAACAAAAATTTGGCAGACTTCTTGAAAAACATGTTTCAGCTCGTTCGGATGGCCCACAAAAAATTTCATGCAAGCTTTTTCCACCAACTTTTTACAGCTGCAGGCGGAATTTCTTAAAAACTGCATTTAAGCGTGCACACAATAAACAATCGATCGATATAGAAAATAACAAAAATCTTCATTGTGAGAACAGTGCAAACCTAAAGCCATAGAAAGTAAATGCTTTTCCGTACAAAAATACCCATCCTATGAATAAACCTTTAGTTTTGAAAACCTATCTGTGTTCTAAAACACTCAAGGGTAACCAAAATTGAAATGTGGCATAAAAATGAGCTAATGTAAAAATTGTCACTTACGTCACATTCCTTCATTTCCAGCAGCGCAGATAGATCAAATTCAACTACGGGCAAACTTTTGGATACGAAACGTGCAGCATTGGCCACTTCGGGCACCGCGTGCTTCTGCAACAATGACATCTCCCAGAGGGAGCTTTTTAGGGCGCCTGCTTTGACCGGATCCAGTTCCGTTTCATCGTAGGGATCGGATATCTCCACAGCTGCAAATGCAATACAATCTAAATGACATCCTGCACGTTTTAACATATTTTCATATTGTTTACCGCTTGCGGCACCTGTTGCACAAATGAGACGCTGCAAGCCTGTGTGCCGCAGCAGTAGATTGCATATGAAGCGTATCATTATAATAGCATCCTCTGTTGGACTTTTCAGTGCGAGTCTGGCCAAACGTTTAACAAAAGCGGCCACCAGATTTTCCGGCAAGTGCGTTGAGGTTAAAAATATATCGGCCAAATAAAAGAGGCGAGCTTTGTACTTGTTGTAGAACATTCGTGGATAGAACATATTATAGAGCTTCTGATAGACATCTGGATACGTAATATTCTGCTGTTGCATCAGCGTAAAGATTCCTTGGAGAGCAAGCAGGGCAATAGGTCCATCTGCGAAAACATAATCGAAATTTAAATTCAAATAAAGAATACTATCATTAAACATATACGTTGTATGCGTTTGCTTTAGTTTTTTCTAACAATCTTACCAAACTGATGAAGTGAATCCATCAGAAAATCTGTTAACAATATGGGATCCTGTAAATGCGGTAGTATACGTTCCAACAGCACAACAAGCACCTGTCGATGTACCTTCTCATCCACGCCACTACACGATGCAATTATGCCCTTCCAAACCGCATTCAAATGTTTGCGTGTTTGGTTGTATTCAAAGTTCGGTTGTTTGTCAGTGCCTGGCCCAATGTGATACTCCTTGGCATTCAGCACAGTCTTTCCCAAGTCAAGCAAATTGATAATAGCCAAATAGTTGAGTGCCATATTTGGTGAGTCCGCAAAAATGTTTGGTGCCAGTTCCGGCAACAGTTCATATGTCATCTGTAGCACGTCCAGGCAACGGGCATATTTCTGGAATGCCGCCACAGCCGTTGGTGGCGTTGTCTCCGAGTTGACCAGCGTCTCTAGCACACTGCGCAGGCGTTCCCTGGGCCAGGCATTGGAGTAAATATACTTTGATTCGCTTAATATAAGCTGCATGCATACTTTGAGCGCAACACTAGATTCCTCCTTAGAGGCGCTGCCCAATCTAACCAGCAGGAAGGACCACGCTTTGTTATAGAGTGTTTGACATTTGGCATTGGACTGGTTAGCCTTTCCCTTGGACTTTGTCTTTTCCTGTTGCTTTTCGGCGGCCGAAATGCATTTGCGCTTGAGAAGATTCTTAAAGATAACCTCAAGCACGTGCATTACCCCAATGGCATTGCACTCAGGTTCTTCCTGAAATTGGCCATAGATATTTATAGGTATATTGCAAACATATTACTATCTGATTAACATACCAAGAGATAAACAATTTCGCGCAGAACTTTTGTATCGACATTGCTGGAATTTAGGAAGGCATTGGCTTTTTGCTGTAGTTCAGCCGGCACGTTCGTACGTTTGGCAGACACATCCACATCCTCAATATGGGCTGACTTTTTCGCTAATGGTTGTTTCATTGCACTACAGCAATATTGAAATGGTACTATTCACAATTAAATACAGCTAACAAAATTAAATACAGCTATCAAAAATAAAACGTGCAGCGTGCAGTTTAAGAGTTGCCAACTTGTTTTACGATTTATCATCCGTTTGGCCATATTTAGTACATTTCAGTGCTGCTTGGCACATGTGTGCATATGTATGTATATGCGTTTAAATATTCATTTAAAGTTTTTGTAATTTGTGCACAATTTTTAGTTAGCCAACATGAATGCCAGCACAGATTTTAAGCCCGTTTTGACACGCGCCGCGCTTGCATTGAAAAAAACTCAGGATGATTCGGAATTTAAGGCTCTGGTGTTTCAAGAACCGCAAGCTGCACTTCCAAATAATAAACAAGAGAAAACAACAAATGATACTGTGAAAGATGACAAAAGAACAGACGGTGGCAAGCTTAAGAAAGGAGAAGACAACGAATTTGACATAAAAAAAGCACGCCAAGAAGTTCTTAACTTTGCCATTGCCAATCAGCGGACCATCAAAAACAAACGAAAAATGGAAATATTTCAGCTGATCAAACTTGGCGCCAAGCCACCGAAGAAGGCATATAAAAACTACAAGGAATTGAAGGCAGAACGCAAGCGTCTAAAGGACACGCGCGAGGAGCGCAAGAAATTCCATCAATTGGGCAAGAATCAAACTGGTGCGGCCAGTGTCAAGTGCAACAATAAAACTAAACAAAAACGGCGTGCGCCAGTTGCCAATATAGGCCAGCACTATGGCAAAGCGCAGCCCAAATTTAAGAAGCGAAATTAAACTAGCCTAAACTAAATCGTATTTGCATTTCAATGGGTTGGTGGGTAATTGTTTAATGCTATAAACAACATAATACACACGAATCTAGTTAGGCGTATGTATGTATGTGTGCTAGATAAGTGTTGGCTGACTTTTTGGAATAAATGGCAACCCCGTGGCCAGCCTAGGGCTGCCAATCTTTTACAAACCATATGTTCTTGTTGTTTTTTTTATTTTGCACTTGATAATTTGGTCAGTCGTGCGATTACGTGAATTCTGTTTGAAGTTAGATTTGTGTTCGATTTGTCATAAAAATGAACGCAGCCCCACGCGCCGCACTTAACCAGCTACTACGACGAGGCTACAGCCAGTCAAAAAAAGGCGCAGGTGTTCCAAGGCCCCCATCCAGCAGCAGCAAAGTCGGCGAAGCACCTAGTGCAGCTCCCGTTAGCAATGTTACGGGCCTTAGCAGCGCTTGTGTGAAGCCAACATCGACACCAGTTGGTCCTGGAGCCTCGCCAACTAGCGGCTACAAAGTTCCCGAATATTTTTGTTTCAATCGGTTCAGTTTTGCTGAGGCAGAGGTCGAAATGGCCAAATATCGCTGCCCACAGCCATCTGCATTGAAGTAGTAGAATAATGTTAACGTGCGATCAGCCCTAAAAAGAAATGTAATTAATTAAAATACATATATGTATAATAAATGGTAATACGAAAATATATGCACAGGAATAGAACAAAACAATCCACATGATATATGTACATATATGCGTGCATACAGACAAACATACAATATATATCTATATATATATGTATATATACATATAAATATATATACATATACGCATTTGTGTGTATATTGGACATGCTACAAGGGCATGCCCACCTGTTAACCAGAGTTAGCAGCGCGCTACATTTTCGAGCCAGTTAGCAGCCCTATTTTCCTCATATATTTTTGCACTCGCTCTCTCCTCTTTTCACTTCTATTTCTCTTCACAATTTCATGGCGAGTGGCAGTGCTGTGCTGTTCTGGTTAATCGACATCGAAAATATTGAGCGCGGGAAGTGATATTTCCATAGTTTTGCATCCAATTTGTCATTGCAAAAAGCAGATCCAAGTAAAATATAATTTTTTATTGCATATGTGTTATAAATTATTTGTGTTAAACAGCAACAAAAACTAAGATAAAAACAAACTATACGATTTGTTGCAAGGCGCAAGCCACGGGGTAGCAGCTCTGTTTGTGCGTGTATGTGTGGTACAGTTGGGTAGAAAAACATTGCTGGCCTGGCAGCGCCGCACAAATTTATGAGTTCCACAGCAAATGTAAAGGCAAGCAAAGCGAGCAACAGAACTTAACAAAACAAAACAAATTGGTATTATGTTATTGCTGGCTGCTATCACGTAGATCAAGCAAAATAATTCTACTGCAAATCAATGCAAATGAAAATGAATGGCGTTGCCAATTTGCTGATATTATTCACAAACAGGGACGTCTTGTCGAACGCAATCGAACGCAGTGCAGTGAAAGTGTCCGAAACGGAAATCACAAAGTCGTTTATTAAAAGACAGAACCGAAAAATGTAAAACCATTTAAATGTAAGTGCGGGACGAATGTTAAATGCAGACACGCATAATGAAATCATAAAATTGAATATTAAAAAAATCAAACTTATATGCACCACAAACTAAACATACGTACATAGTTATATATTAATATTAGATATATGTATGCGTATGTACATACAACTGGCGCGCAAAAATCAGCGTAGTTGCTAATAGAGCACCAAAAATGACCAAAATGGGCGCCAGAGTTGTCGCGCAATCAGAATAGGGAGGAGCACGTGACGCGTGCTTTTAACACAAAATAAGCACGAGATGTTTAAACACACAAACAAAAATAGTAAATATATTTATTATATACAAAATCAATTTCCGCTACACTTTCATCTACCTTAATATAAATACATTTATATATTATTAAAGCTTAAAAAGAAATAATAGAAAAATGTATGTGTGCATACATGATGAGCTAATTTGAATGCATTCACGCAGCAATTTGACGCTCATCTCTAATTAACACAGCCCGTGTTGCCACTACGCTATGTTTTGGATTTTGTTTTGTTTTTATTTCTGTATTTGCGATTACAAGTAGTTTACACCATTCTTAATCAATTGCAGTGACTACTGAAAGATGCGAGCTGGAAAAAAAACGGAAGCTGAGATAGGAAAGACTCGACCGTGCATTGTATACGTAAAAAATCTAAAGGAATCTGAAGCCACCGACATAATCAACGCGGCAACATCCAGTAAACCAACAAAAAAAGGGCGCATCGCCGCAGCTAAACAACCGACCAGGCGAACACATATAGAAAACGAGTTGGAGCAGGAACGAGATAAACCGCGAGCGACGCGCACCTCTCGACGCGCCACGACCATTGCAAACGTCGAGCTGTTGCCGAAGATCAAACAGACCGCCGTTGTAGGCGCAACTCCAATTGCCACACGCACTCGCAACGCCAAAGGCGAACCAACGACCATACCAAGGGCAGCTGCGAAGACAACAACGAAACAACAGGTCAAGGCGGTGGCAACACCATTGAGCAAGCGGCGCAACACAGCGCTAATATTACCCGTGGCCGGGACGTGCACACCGCTTAGCAAGCGGCGCGACACGACGACCCGAGATATCGTTAGCGAGCCAAACAAAACAAAAATGTACAAACAGTCGAAAATTGCCGCAACGGCAGTGGCAACGCCGCCGCCAACGATTGCGGCTAGCCGCTCGCGTCGCTCCATCAAGCCGAATCCGAAATACGCCAGCGATGACATGGTAACGCCAAAGTATGTGGCTGCCCTGGCCAGCGAAAATACCAACAAACGGTCGGTTAAGCACCTATTCGCCAATGATGATGACGAGGATGAGGATATGCACGATCTGATTGAGGAGGATAACGATGATGAGCTGGCCGATGCGGCATTTAATCCACAGCTGCACAAGTCCGATGACGATGATGACATCAGTGAGCAGGACTTTGAGCTGCAATTGCGACGCGAGAAGGTGCCACCAAAGCGCGGACGTGGACGTCCACCGAAATCGGCCAGTGCAGCAACAGCTTCTAGCAATACCCCATCCCAAGCCGGACGGGGCTCCACTCAAACCGGCCGCGGCGGTGTCACGCATTTGCAGCAGCTGCGTCGCACAATCGCGCCCAATTTGGCGCGATCCCACATGAAAGTGATGGCAACTCCAACGGTGGGCAACAAACGCAAGCTAGAGGATGCCAATGATACGCCAATAGCACGCAAACGTATGGCCACTGAAGCTGGCGGCGTTGCTCGCTCGGCGCCAGCTATCAATGGCAGCACTTCTGTGGCCAAAGCGTCTGCCATTAGTCTGGCCAGCAATCAGGCCAAGCCAAAGGTTGTCGTGGGCAGCACCAGCAGCAGTAGTAACAACAACAACAGTGGCAGTGGCAGTGGCAGTGGGCTGCGTATGATGCAAACAACGGCAGCCAAACCACGGCCAGCATCCAACTTCAAGCTGAGCACGGCTACAGCGACAGCACGGAACGCTGGCGGTGCTGCAGTGCCGCGTACGGGTATTGTGGGCCGTCCGCCCAGCTCGACAAATGCACTCAAAGTGCAAAAGGCAGCAACGGCCGTGAGTGCAGCGGCAGCATCTATGAAATCAACAGAAAATGACGATGTGCCCACGTTCACAATCGTTAACATTGATGACATTATAAATCAAGACGATGTGCTTATTACGCGCTCCTCCAACAGCAATAGCGGCGGCAAAAAATTGTTGACCGCAGCGCGCAGCAACAACAACAGCTCGCGCACAAATCAATCCACGTCCTCCCCCACAGTAGCAATCGGCAGCAGCAGGAACAGCAGCAGCACGTCAGGCAATAATTTAACCGCAAGCTCAACCAACAAGCGGCTCAAAGCAGCAACAGTAACAACAGGAACAGGAACAGCAACAACAACTGCATCAGCAGGAACGACCACCAACAAGCACACGTTGGCGCTCAATCATAACAAACAGACGTCGCTGGTCGTCTCTGTGGGTCAAACGAAACCGCGACCGCGCATTCTGAATGCTGAAATGGGTAAAAAGACGCAGCCAATGATGAAGCCGCTAATGAGCATGGGCAAGGAGCTCTGTCCCATGACCGATGGCGGCGATACCGAGGATGAGGATATATCCAATGAGCTGGCTGAGGATGACATGCACGCATCACCACCTCCAGCAACAACCAATCAGGCGCGCGTGGTGCGACGTGTGCAGACTGCTAAATGGTTACCCAATCGACGCCATGTGCTATCAACGACAACGTCGGTGAATGCCAGCAATAATCAAAGACATCATCAGCAACAGCAGCAGCAGCACCACCACCACCACCAACAACAACAACAACAACTGTCAAGTGGCCCAGATCGTAAGCTAACCAAGCTGCTGGGCGAGAGCAGCGACGATGATGTATTTAAGAAGCCGGCAAGTCCGTCTACATCAACGCCATCACAACGTCGGTACAAGGAGAATGCAACGGATGAGGAGGCAGCCACGGCAACAGCTGAACCCGAAACGGAGGCCAAACAGCCAAAATACTTTCCACCGGAGACAACCACATACTGTCAGGAGGATGGACGCCTTGTCAAGAAGATCACCTGCTATGAGACCTGGCATGTGATTAGCACGCCCAAAGAGCCATCGAGCAAGACACGCCAGCAACGCACCTGCCTCGAATTGCCGCTGGTCAAGCTGGCAAATGTTGCCGCACGCATCAAGGTGCCCTCCACCAAATGGACCAGCAAGGTGACCCTCTATAAGCTGTCGCCGTCGCTTATGCAGCGCCAGACAATGACCATATTTACTGGTGATCTAAAAACCTATAATATACCCGAAGAGGAGCGCCACAAATATCAGCCATCATGCGTGCTCTTTCGGCGCTCCGTGCTCGATCGCAGCAAATGCCGTGTGCCGTTCGATCGTGCCATTATCTTCAAAAACAAATGCTTCTATGCCAACATTGAGGGCAAGCACGTCAATTTGCTGGGCGCACCCGAGGTGGTTAACTCTGTAAAGGATGTCGAGATACTAATAGATATTGTAGACTCGCTGGCCCTATCCAGCGATCTCGTTGAAATGGTCACGTCCAAGTAATAAGCATCAGCTTGGCTGGCTGGGTATGTAGGGATGTAAGGATCCATGGGTACATACTCTTCATAAGTATGTATACAAAGTAGGGCACTTGAGCGAATTGCTTACATACCTACACACAAACACACACACACACACATACACACATAGACACACGCATGCATATATATATTATATGTATATTTTTTTGGATTACCTATAATCTATTTTTTTTTTTTTTATTCGATTTAAATTAGTTGTAATAGTTACTTTAGCGTAATAGTTATTTTAGCTGTTCGTTATATCTACATTAATGTAATAAAAACAAAACAAAAACTAAAAGATTTAAAGGTAAACTTCACTATACCCAATCATGGGTCCAAATCCCCGAACTTTATATACTAAATTATGGCTATTGCAAATTGTTTACAAACTGGATGTGTGGAAAAAAAACGTTGCATGCCGCTCGGACGAAGACTTTTGATGTGAAATCTATAATTTTAAAATAATTTTACATGATATATTATATATGTGTAGGCATAAAGAGAGTTTTGAAAAACAAAAATATCACTTTTTAATTTGCAAACGAAAATAATGTTTAGTTGATTTATACAATAAATAACGTGCACCCGAATGCCTGGTGTAATAATAATAATAATATTAATAATACAAATACAAATAATATATTAATTTTATTTCTATGTAAAGCGAAAAAAACTGTAATCAATAAAAATATTTAATTTTATTTCTATGTAAAGCAATGAAAGGTGTAATCAATAAAATGATTTAATTTTATTATTATGTAAATTGATGTACATGAGTTCTTTTTAAATTCGGTTATAGAATAGATTGCATTTGATAGTAATTTGAATATCAGTTATTAGTAAATACTAACATTTGTTTGTTTATATTGCTTGTGTTAATTTCCTAATTAAAAAAATATGTATAAAAAATATCCCAAGTTCGTTAAATTGTTTGTCATTTCAAACGAATGATTTAGTTCAATTTGCTTTGCGCGGAACAAAAAAAAAATTGAAGGCTGAAAAAGATTTGTTCTTCAAAACGATTTGTTTTGGGAACTTTGCTAATCATTTAAGTAAATGCTCGGCTTGGTAACCTTTGTAATTACCTTAAAAAATTAAAATCGACTAAACTGGGCCAGTGTGTCCACACTTAGAACATATCAAAAATTCAATTGGTTTCTATTTGATATTGATGCATATATATGCCATTACAAATATTTAGCTAAAAAAAGAATATGTACACACTTGTTTCCTTAGCATTGATCCAATCAATCGATAACAATTTATGGTTGAGAAAAGAAATAAATCGATTCGGATATATACAACTTATGGTGTTGCTTCAAAATAGATGTTTCTTATATAATAAAAACGATTGCAAAACACTAATCTGGCCTGTGCATCATTTTTGCTCATTTTAATGCTTATCAATAAATTTGCCCCGATAACTATCGCACAAGTATAATTTGTCTTTTGTGCTTGGCAAGCGTGGCAGCATCCCTGGTTCGATACGTGTATCGATATCAGTCTAGCGCTGTCAATTATTTACCTATATATATATATTTTGTCTCCCCAAAATTATAAATTTAAACGCCCAAAGAGAGTTGTACACAATATTGCAAAGTGTACGAACAAAAAAAAAAACGCATACAAATGCTTGAAAAGCATTGATGAGCTGCAATTAAAGCAGTGGAACGCCATATACAAATGAAGGAGGCGGAGAGCTGCTGCGGCTCCATTGACAACCCAACCCAAAAAGCATAAGCGAGAGGAGTACATACATGTAAAAAGTAAAAAGGAAAGAAAAAATACACCGAAAATTTGTGTGTGTAACGAAAAAGTGTAGACTATAAATATATAACTATAGTTGAGAATACGTATACAATAGAACAATTCGATACAATTTCTAACGAATTTAATTAATCAACAATGGATACAGAGAGACCAAATAGCCAAGAGACAAAAGTCATTTATCATATTGACGATGAGAGCACACCGTATTTGGTTAAAATACTGATACCCTCCGCTCAGGTCACACTCAAAGACTTTAAAATGGTGCTCAATAAACAGAACAACAATTACAAATACTTCTTCAAGTCAATGGACGCCGACTTTGGTGTGGTCAAAGAGGAAATCGCCGACGATGCCACAATACTGCCTTGCTTCAATGGACGCGTCGTCTCCTGGCTGGTCTCGGCCGATGGCACCAACCAGTCCGATAATTGCTCCGAGCTGCCGCCCAGCGAATGCGAGATGCGTGTGCGTAGTCATTTGGCACTGCAGCAACAACAACAACAACAGCAACAACATCAGCAGCAGCAGCAACAACAACAACACCAACAGCAGCAGCAGCAACAACAACAACAGCAGCTACAGCAACAACATAAGCTGGGACCCTTGCAAATGCTGCAACCGCCGCCACTCACATATCAATCGGCCTCGGTGCTGTCCAGCGATCTGGACTCGACGAGCCTCTTTGGCACCGAATCGGAGCTAACACTGGACCGGGATATGACCGACTATAGCAGCGTGCAACGGCTGCAGGTGCGCAAGAAGCCGCAACGTCGCAAAAAGCGTGCGCCCAGCATGTCGCGCACATCCTCATACAGCTCCATAACGGACTCAACAATGTCGCTGAACATTATAACCGTTTCGATTAATATGGAGGCAGTTAATTTTCTGGGCATATCGATTGTCGGTCAGTCGAATCGCGGCGGCGATGGCGGCATTTATGTGGGCAGCATCATGAAGGGCGGCGCTGTCGCCTTGGATGGACGCATCGAGCCGGGTGACATGATATTGCAGGTGAACGATGTTAATTTTGAGAATATGACCAATGACGAGGCGGTGCGTGTATTGCGTGAGGTGGTCCAGAAGCCGGGACCCATTAAATTGGTGGTGGCCAAATGTTGGGATCCAAATCCGAAGGGTTATTTTACCATACCACGCACGGAGCCGGTGCGGCCGATTGATCCTGGCGCATGGGTGGCGCACACACAGGCGCTGACATCGCACGACAGTATTATGGCAGACATACCGGAGCCAATTAAGGAGCGGCTCGATCAAAACAATCTCGAGGAGATTGTTAAGGCCATGACAAAGCCGGACAGCGGCCTCGAGATACGCGATCGCATGTGGCTAAAGATAACCATACCAAATGCGTTCATTGGCGCCGATGCGGTCAATTGGGTGCTGGAGAACGTTGAGGATGTCCAGGATCGGCGCGAGGCACGCCGCATTGTCTCAGCGATGCTGCGCAACAATTACATTAAGCACACGGTCAACAAGCTGACCTTCTCCGAGCAGTGCTACTATGTTGTAAACGAGGAGCGCAATCCCAATATGCGTGCCCAGTTGCATCCGCTGGCGCATGCACTGAGCCATGCCGATACGGAGAGCATTACCAGCGATATTGGACCGCTGCCAAATCCGCCGATCTATATGCCATACTCGGCCACGTACAATCCAAGTCACGGCTATCAGCCGATACAGTACGGCATTGCTGAGCGTCACATCTCGTCCGGTTCGAGCAGCTCCGATGTGCTCACCAGCAAGGATATATCCGCATCGCAAAGCGACATCACCTCTGTCATACATCAGACCAATCAGCTGACCATTGCAGCGCATGGCTCCAACAAATCGTCGGGCTCATCGAATCGCGGCGGCGGCGGCGGCGGAGGAGGCGGTGGCGGTGGCAATACCAACGATCAGGACGTATCCGTATTTAATTACGTATTGTAGAAATTTTTTGCAATGAAATTGTGTGTTTATTATTAATTAATTAATTAATATAATTATTCTTTTTATACATATACGAGTATACAACAAACAAAAGAAAAATACAAACAATATAACATGTATATTTATAAGTTGATCATGCTGATAATTATGCAGATGGATGTAATGGACACAGTGTCTACTAAAATTAGCTCGCATTGCGTTTGTGGCGTTTGTGTGCTCTGCGACCAGATCACACGGCCCGCAAGCTCGACGAGAACGTTGCATGATGGATGAATGTAAGCCAGTTAAAATGAGTATAAGAATGAGAATGATAATTTTGAATAAAGTTCTAAGAATTTAGTAATCAAAAAATAAAATATATAACAAACATTTTGTTGTCAATGTTTCTGTGCAATAACAATGTAAAATATAGGCATAAGTCCAGTTATGTAAGCTTCATATATCCATAGATTTGGGCAGGAACTGGACTTTTGTGGCCCGGCCCGACCCAGAATCGGAGAACTCGTGCCTAAGATTTCGAGTTCCTGTCTGGATTTGAGTCGATAGCGCATATCTTTCCAGCTTGCCAGCGTTTCAATGCGTTTTATTTGTTTTTATGTTTTTAATTGTTAATTACATTTCATTTGATTTGGTACATTGATTTTTCCCAAGTTCAGGAAAGTCGTGATTAGGCGCTTTGCACGGACACGCACGAAAATTCTTCTTCGTTCTCGTGTCACGAAATAAAATGAAATTTACTAAAATAATTTCTTCAATTAGCAGCATTTATTGAGTGCTACGGCTCATGCATTCAAAACTGAAACAAATCATTGAAAATAAAATTCATTATAGCTGGTTATCTTTCAAATATGTAAGTAAAAAGTTAATTCTCTAAGCATATGATTAATTGCTCTTTGATTTTATCACTTGATAAAAGGCCAATAAGCTGACTAACTCAATTAATATTGATTGTAATGATTTTAAATTGTCCGCCGCTCTGATGCTTTGCAACACTGGCCAAGCTGGATCAATCGATAAATTGCAATTTATCGAATCGCCTGATGCATTTCGCACAGAGGAAGAAGAGGAAGCTAAGTTTGCAACGCAAAACAGAAAAACATGGCAGCTGAGGTGGAGACGTCCACAGCCTCTGATAAATTTTCAGCCAATGCTGAGGAATTGGAAAGCTACTATTTAATGCTTGAAGCTGGCAATATACCAGAACTTCAATGGCAATTTCCTGGACGTCGAGCACCCTCTCCAGACGCCAGCGTGGGCGGCAGCAACAAGGAACTGGAAGCTGCCACCGAAACTGTTGAGCAAGAGTAAGGCAATATGCACATATACTATATATACTAGCGCGCATTCGACTCTTCTTCTCTACCCCTTGCAGGCCACAAAAGGCAAACGATTTTGATTT